>NW_022436963.1:164178-207911 GCF_009761245.1 Sapajus apella
TTGGCCAGGCTGGTCTCAAACTCCTGGCCTCAAGTGATCCACCCACCCACCTCAGCCTCCCAAAGTGCTGCGATTACAGGTGTGAGCCATCACGCCCAGCCTTGCATGCACTTTTCTAGACCTTCTGCTGTGTCCAGTGTCAGAGGTGGACCTCAACGTCGTGTAAGTAACTGGGTATGAATGAGTGTGCCCACATGGTAAACACAGCTGTCTCTTCCCAGGTTTTCAATTTTTAAAACTCTCGTCCTTTTATTTTGCCAATTGGAAAATTTTGGGCTGATTAACAGGAAATGGACCTGTGGCCCAGCCAGAGCCAGGATTTGGATATAGGACAGAGGGTTTCTAGGGCAGCCAGAAGGTATGCCTGCAGAAAGGCAGCAATGAGCCTACCCTAGCTTCTGTTGCCAGGTGACCTTGGACTAGCTTCCCAGCCTCTCTGGGTCTAGGTCTCTTTGTTTCAATTAATCCTAATATCTCTACCTAAGAAGGGCAGCCAGAGTGGAATGGCTGGCAGACTCTCCCCCCAAACACTATGGATTCAGACAGGACAGACTTCAAATTCAAACCCTGAGTGACCCAAGGCACTATCACTTTCTGGTCTTGGTCCCAACATCTGGGAAAGTGAGGCACTGCCCAACACAGAAGCTTCTGGGAAGATCAGACAGGCTGGGCTATCAGCATCCATAGCTTGGGGTTGTTTAAAATTTGCATCTGGCAGGGATAGTCAAAAATAAAATAGGCTGGGTGCAGTGGCCCAAGCCTGTAATCTCAGCACTTTGGGAGGCTGAGGTGGGTAGATCACTTGAGGTCAGGGGTTCCAGACCAGGCTGACCAGCATGGTGAAATACCGTCTCTACTAAAAATACAAAAATTAGCTGGACATGGTGGCGGGCACCTGTAGTTCCAGCTATTGAGGAGACTGAGGCAGGAGAATCACTTGAACCCGGGAGGTGGAAGGTGGCAGTGAGCCGAGATTGTGCCACTGCACTCCAGCCTGGGTAACAGAGTGAGACACCATCTCAAAAAATAATAATAACTTTAAAAAAATAAAATAAAATAAAACTTGTATTTGATAAGTTCCTTGACCTACCTATTGAGGAATATTGGAATGATGGACACTTTTCAGGGGTAGATGGGCTTAGATTCAAGTCTGGGCTCTGATGTAAACTTGCTATTTTGTGTGACAGTCCTGGCCCATCTGGGCCTGTTTCCTCATCTGTAAAAGCGGGGGTGACAATGGGCATCAAGAACCCAGCACGCAGCAGATTCAAATATTAGTCCCCTACCTTTTATCTGGTTCAATATCACCAGAGGGTCCAGCCTTGATTTTTACCCACAATTTGGCCACAGAAACCTGAGTGTCAGGCTCCCCTTCCCTTGGTGTCACAGCCATGCCCAGCCACGCCCAAGTAAGAACAAAGGCAGTCTCTCGGGTTAGGTCCAAGCCCACAGCAAGGAGTTCCTGCCCCCTGGTGGCCAGAGAAGGAACAGGTAGCCTAGTGTGGACCCCCTAGTGGCAGCCTGGTAGCCTCTGGCCTGGGGCTGGGCTTGATTTGGAGAAGTCACTAGAGCTGGGTCAACCTCTGCTTACTGCCCTATCCTGATGACTGGGCTGAGAGCAAGTCTCAGCCACCCTATGTTGATAAGGAGATTCTCAAGCCCCAGCTAACACCTACTGAGAAAAGCACAGCATAGCTGCTCGGACTACCAGCTGATGCCCAGTTCCTTGAATAAAGGACTCAGTTCAAGTCTGAAAGTTGTTGGGGCTGGGGGGTAGCATATACAAATTTCTGTCACAAGAATAACAGCAGGAGTGTGAACTACTCACCCAGCAGCATTTACGATATTTCAATGCAAAGCCAATCACACCAGCAATCACATACCCAGAACATCATCGCCAGCACAGAAAAAATGCTCCAAATACACAGAAGAGGGCTTATCCTGGAGCAGGGGAGGAATACCCCACCCCCAGCTGCATTCCTGAGGCCTGTGTGCCTGCACTCACTCAGGCTCCCCATCCCCACAGGGGCTGGGGTGACCGCTGTGACCTCCAGGCAGCAGCTCTGACCTGCCTGGGCTGAGCCCCTCTCACCTCCCTGAAGCTCTGTCCTCCCCTCCCACAGGCTGTCCTTCCCAAGGGCTCCTTAACCCCAGGACAGGAATGGCCCAGCCACCAGGAGGCCACACAACACACCCTCTCCTCTGATCCCCAAACCCACCACCTTCCACCTCCACCACATCCTGAGAGGTCCAGAGCCCAGCCTTGTCACACAGCCCTGTCACACAGCCGTCGGGGCCAGGCAAGGCCAGGGTTCAGGAATAGCTCAGTCATTCCCCAGCAGCTTCACTCCAGGGACTTCTCAGTAAATGGTCAGTAACATGTTAGCTTTCTCCACACGGGGTCCCCTCACAGCCTCTCCCCCTACACCCAACACATATACTTACTTCCTGATTTTCAGGCCCTCTTCATTGTCGGGGAGAAAAAACTCAAAAGATTTGTAGGTCTTGACCATGTCCCGGCGATACTGGCCAACGTTGAACTCTGGCGGGAAGGAGAGGCTCAGCATTTACAGCAACAGCAACCCCTACCTACCCGACCCAACCAACCCTGACCTTGACCCAACCCAGGCCAGCCCTCTCTATTCTCTTCCCTGTGCCCCACAAAGCTCCCCTTGGACGGCTGGGCCAAGCCTCACCCCGAGTGGGCACACCAATCCAGTTCAGGTATCGAGTCAACTTCTTGGAGATGTAGGTCTTGCCCCTGGCGGGCAGCCCCACCATGACGATGAGCGTTGGGCAGTTGGTCATGCACACTAAAAGGCAAGCAGCACAGTGTCAGATGAGGGCGGGACCCTCCCAGCACGTCCCTCCCTCTCGGCCTGTGGTCTCTCAGCTTCAGGGCATGGGACTGGCACCAGAGGTATCTTCTTGGCTTCCTAGCATTACACAGCTCCCAGAGTGCCCCCAGATGCCAGGGTCAAGCCAGTGTTGGTATGCCCCCTTCCCCAGGGCCACCTGGGCGCTGGCAGACACAGTGAGATCTCTCCAGCCCTTCTCATCCTGATGGCACCTTTATCACCAGATATAAAGTCAACTGACCTTGCCACTGGCTAAACATGGCTGGGGGGTCCCCACTGCATGAAGGACAGGACCAAAACCCAGCAGGGTAATCAACACCCTGCTTCTGTCATCCAGGAATCCATACCCTAACCTTTTCACATCTCTCCCACTCAGCCGTCACTCGGTGCTCCCAGAACACACAATCCCACTGCATGCCCTCCCCGGGGTGAACTTCTTTTCATCACACAAAGCCCAGCTCAAAAGCTGCTTCCTCAATGAGTCCTTTCCCCAAGGCATCTCCATGGCCACTAGGAACACCCTCACCTTCAATCCTGGTCACCTCACTAATGACACTCTTCTCTCTAGACTGATCACTTACAGCAGCAGAAGCCTTGCGGTATCTGAGCCATTCAGGGTCCTGGGGCTGGGCACAGCACTGGTGCTCAGGAATTGTAGGCAGGATCAGGGAGAGAGGCATCTAGAAGTCTCTCAGGGTAAGGACTACAAGGGGTTGAGAACAGAGACCCAGACTGATACCTACAAGGACAGTCCCTCTGAGAGCCCACCCACCACCATTCATGTGCCACAGGTAAGTGTGCCAGCCAGAGAAGATGCCAGGTTAGAGGCAGGGAAGGGTCTGAATACAGCCCCCTAAATCCCCAGCTGGCCAGGACAGATACCAAGGCAGCAGAACTGCCAGCTTCATCTCATGGAATCCAGCTCAGTTTTCTTTTTTTGTTTTGGGATGGAGTCTTGCTCTGTTGCCCAGGCTGGAGTGCAGTGGCGCAATCTCGGCTCACTGCAACCTCTACCTCCTGGATTCAAGCGATTCTCATGCCTCAGCCTCCTGAGTAGCTGGGATCACAGGCATGTGCCACCAAGCCCAGCTAATTTTTGTAATTTTAGTAGAGATGGGGTTTCACCATGTTGGTCAGGCTGGTCTTGAACTCCTGACCTCAGGTGATCCACCTGCCTCAGCCTCCCAAAGTACTGGGATTATAGGCATGAGCCACCGTGCCCAGCCCTTTTTTTTTGAGACAAGGTCTCACTCTGTTGCCCTTGCCCAGGCTGGCGTGCGGTGTCGTCCAGCTCACTGCAACCTCTGCCTCCCAGGTTCAAGCAATTCTCATGCCTTGGCCTCTCAAGTAACTGGGATGACAGGCACATGTCACCATACCCGGCTAATTTTTGTATTTTCAGTAGAGATGGGATTTCACTGTGTTGGTCAGGCTGGTCTCGAACTCGTGATCTCAGATGATCCGCCTGCCTCGTCCTCCCAAAGTGCTGGGATTACAAGGTGAGCCACCACACCCAACCTCCAGCTCAGTTTCCAATGCCATCAAACATGGTCTCACGTCAGAAGCCTCAGGAAGCTTCCTTTTCCTCATCCTTAGGACCTGGGTCAGGTAAAACCATAGCAGACAGGCAGATGGACAGATGTGGGGACCTGTCACTGCCCCTCTTCTGCCCACTTGGCTCTGCAAGTGCCTTCACCTGGTTGCCCTCCCTAGACAGACTGTCCTCAGCAACAAGTTGTCTCCCTCAGAGCACAGAGGCTCCAGGAACACTTCCATGGGGGGTCAGGGGTCAGGCCTGGGTTGCCATCTTGGGAACTCTGAGCCTCGATGTCCCCAGCTGTAAAATGGGACAATCATCCCTCAGAGAGGCCTAGTGCTATCCCTATGGAAGAGCCTAGGCACTTCTGGGAAGCTGTGCCCTCTGACCTGCCCTGGCAGATACTGAGCTAATGCCACAGGTGTACTTCAGCACCGACTGCCCTTGGGACTTGGGGCATGGAGCCAGTGGCCTGGCCCCTGGCAGGCCCTGCAGGGAAGCAAAGGGCCCTGCTTGCCAGTGGGGGCTCCATCACTCCTGTGCAGGGCCCTTGTTTAAAGGTGGCCCAACCGGTGAGCCTCAGGGGCAGGAAGGAGGAGACCCCATGAAACAGACTGACTGAGTGAGAGTGAAGAAACTTGCAGAGAAATCTCAGCATTGGCTAAGGTGAGAGGAAAACAAGTTAGGCAAGGCCTTGCCTCCTCAGGGCTGGTGGACGGTCGAGGCCCCAGCTGTTTGCACAGTTCCTGGCCAGGCTGCAATCAAGCAATCAAGGGCAGTGTATCAGCTGCTGCCAAGCAGGAGGAAATCCTGCACCCACCCACCGTGCTCATCCCACCTGCCAGCTGCTCCTTCAGGGGCACTCCCAGAAGCTCAGGACTGGGGATCTGCACCCCTTCTCCACATCTCCTATTTTCCCAGAGACAGCTCCAGCCTCCTCCCATGGCACTTGGTGACATTTCCCTTCCCCCTCCCACCTACATGCACAGCACAAAGTGGGCAGGCAGGGCAGCAAATCAGGCCTGGGCACAAAACAAAGCAATAAAATACCTATCTCCTCTGCTCCCCAAGATAAGCTCCCAAGGAAATGACCCAAAAGAAAACCAAAGTTCAATATATCACAACAGCTCTACTTATCACTGCAAAACACCGGGGAAATCCCAGCTGTGAGAAATTGCCAACTGAGGCACAAGGAGAAAACATATTGTGCCACTGAAACAGACCATGTGGACTAAGCGGGCTGGGTGTGCGGCTGCAACTGCAGCTCTGAGCCCACAGGACCCTGACACTGAGCAAACAGGACAGCAGAACACACTGTTTACAGCTGGGCATGGTGGCTCATGCCTGTAATCCCAGCACTTCAAGAGGCCAAGGTAGGCGGATCACCAAAGGCCAGGAGTCCAAGACCAGCCTGGACAACACAGAGAAACTCTGTTTCTACTAAAAACGCAAAAATTAGCCAGGTGTGGTGGTGCACACTGGTAATCACAGTTACTTGGGAAGCTGAGGCAGGAGAATCACTTGAACACAGGAGGCAGAGGTTGCAGTGAGCCAACATCGAGCCACTGCACTTTAGCCTGGAAGACAGAGCGAGACTCCATCTCCAAAAATAAAAAAAAAAACCTGTTTATAACATCGAGCATGTGCGGAAGGAAATGTGAAGACATGTCAGCCCAACTTCCCTCTTGGATTCCTTTCCTGTAAATTCGCTGCAGGCCCCACAAGCCCTAGGAGCCAAGGGGCCTGGACATGCCTGGCAGTGTCTGTGTGTGTTCCGGCACTTCCACCACAGGAGCAGCCACAAGTCCCTGGAGGGGGCGCCAGAATTGACTCCTGAACGCAGCCGCTCTCACCTTAGGCCAGGCTGGGGAAGGCAGAGCGCTTTCAAATGAAGGCCCTGTTTGGAGGGGACTGACAGTCGTCTCTCCTGTTGCCCTGTGCCCACACCAGTCATGTCCTGACCCAGGAAGAGTCTTGCCAACTTGCCACCTTGCCACCTTTTAGTTGAGAAAAGCCATCAAACATGGTCCTTTCTGAGGTGCTCCCTGAGTCAGCTCTGGCCCCATCTGCCCCCAGAGTTCCTCCAGGTCTGAGCTCAGAGGCCAAAGATGGGAAAGGTAAGAGCCTCCCAGCCCTCAGGTGTGGCTCTAAATTTTATCAAGTGGGGGCGTGGCTGTGGGAGTGGAGGCCCTGAGGAGCTGGAGACTAGACTCCAGAGAAAACCCAGTACAAAGCACAGACCAGCAGTGGGTACAGCTGCCTCCTCCCCACAAAGCCCTGGGACCAAATCTGCTTCCACCCTGACCCACGCCCTCCAGGTTTGGACTGTCCTTGCAGTTACTCAGCCTACAAGTCTACTATGCAAAGGGTAAAATGCTGCCCGAAAGCAGGCCTTGAGAGCTGGAGGTGCTGCATGGGCGGGTTCCATGTTCATTCACCGCTTACCCACTCCCTGCAGTGAAGCTGGGACCCGAGGCTGAGGCCCAAATGCCCACACAACCTCCAGGTCTCATCTTTGGCCTCTCGGGTGCTACCTCCTCCTCCAGGAAAAAGTGAGGACCCAGAACCCAGCCCACCCCAATACCCTGAGACATCGTGATGGAATGAGCCCTTTAGCTCAGGCCAGAGCCACATTCAGTCCCAAACTTAGAGCCTGGAGAAACACAGGTCCTGCCTCAGGGGCTGCGAGACCTTTCCATTAGGCCTCAGCTTCCTCTCACCTATAATGGGGGTTGGCTGGAGCTGATGCATCAATCCCTGACTCGGATGTAGTGAGAAGCAAAGAAAGAATGGTGGTGATGAGAGAATACCCTGACTCCGCTTATTGAGGACCTGCTTCTTTGTCTTTTTTTTTTTTTTTTTCCTTTTTTTGTGTAGAACGGGATCTCGCTATATTGCCCAGGCAGGTCTCGAACTCCTGGGCTCAGGCTATCCCCCCGCCTCTGCCTCCCTAAGAGCTGGGATTACAGGCGTGAGCCACAGCGCCCAGCAGAGGACCTGCTTCTTAAAGGCTCACGGACTTAGCTGGGCACAGCGGTTCACGCCTGTAATCCCAGCACTTTGGAAGGCCAAGGTGGGCAGATCATTAGAGGTAAGGAATTCAAGACCAGTGTGGCCAACATGATGAAACCCCATCTCTATAAAAATATAAAATTATCCGGGCATTGTGGCGCATGCCTGTAATCCCAGCAACTTGGGAGGCTGAGGCAGGAGAATTGCTTGAACCCAGGAGGGGTTGCAGTGAGCTGAGATTGCACCACTGCACTCCAGCCTGGGCAACAAGAGCAAAATTCTGTCTCAAAAAAAACATGGCTGGGCGCTGTGGCTCACGCTTGTAACTCCAGCACTTTGGGAGGCCGAGGTGGGCGGATCAAGAGGTCAGGAGTTCGAGACCAGCCTGGCCAGCATGATGAAATCCCATCTCTACTAAAAATACAAAAATTAGCTGGGCACAGTGGCGGGTGCCTGTAATCCCAGCTACTAAGGAGGCTGAGGCAGGAGAACAGCTTGAACCTGGGAGGCAGAGGCTGCAGTGAGCCAAGACCATGCCATTGCAGCCCAGCCTGGGCAACAGAGCAAGACTCTGTCTCATAAAAAAAAAAAAAAAAAAAAAAAACAAAGACTTAAAAAAACAAACAAACAGAAACAAAGTCCAGGCCCTCACTCCTTTCCTCTATGTAATAATAGCAGCTACCCAGCTAAGTCAGGACCACACAGCTGTAGTAACACAGACTGGCTCAGCCTCCGCACCTCCAGAAGAGTCTCAAAGGAAGGCTGGCCATCGCCCTCAGGACTGAGTGTGCACTGTAGACAGCCACGGCCCCACCGGGACCTCTACCACAGTCAGAGCCATGACTTACTACAACTCGGTCTGGTCAGAAACATGGCCTTCCCCTACTAGGACTCACAGTGTGAGCAGAAATACCCTTCCCCCAAGACTCATATCATGATCAAAGCGGTGACTCCAGGCTGCTGCAGCAGGATGAACACAAAGAACTCTCCCCTCGCTTATCATACATAAGCAGAGGCAGGATCACAGGGAGACCCAGGCATGTCACATAATCTCCTGATCTCCCCTTCACCATCAGTTATACTAGATGTTCTCTGAGGTCCTGGACAAGTTGCAAATTCACTACAATGTTTCAGTTACTCCTAAAACAAATCTTTCTTTTTCCTGGTAATAAAAAAGTTGCAGGCCAGGTTCCATGCCTGTAATCCCAACACTTTGGAAGGCTGAGGCCAGAGGGTCCACTTGAAGCTAGGAGTTGGAGACCAGCCCAGACAACATAGCAAGACCCCGTCTCTACACACACACACACACACACACACACACACACACACACACAAAAAGCTGGGTGTGGTGGCGCACCTGTAGCCACAGCTACTCGCTACTCAGGAGGTTGAGGTGGGAGGATCGCTTGAGCGCAGAAGGTGGTGGCTGCAGTGAACTATGATCGCACCACTGCACTTGCTCCAGCTTGGGCAGCAGAGCGAGACTCATCTCTTAAAAAAAAAATGCTGGCTCATTTAAGGACAGGGAGAAGCTCAAAGAAGCGATTTAAACACCTGGGACTCTAGGAAAGGTGAGCCCCTCAACAATTCCAAGAATATTAGCATTCTCCTAGCTGTTTCACCCTCAAGTTTTACTGTACCCCCATGACCCCAGGTGGATGCTTACATGTTTAGGGAACCCAACACAGGCCCACATGGCATACTTTTCTGTCTCTATACTGAGCACATCTGTGCTGAAGTTCCTACCCAAGCTCAGCTTTAAGACCAAGAGGCACCCTTCCTCCTGTTGGAAAACTAGCCCACCTTTGAAAGTTTTGGGCTTAGAGAGGCCAAGTAATTCGCCTAGGGTCACACAGGTCAGTTCCAGTCCAACAACCCTGCCCACACTCCTTGACCGGGAGAGAGGGAAGGGCCTGGGGTGCCCATAGAGTCCTCCCCAGGCTGGGGGCCATGGGGATGGGGTGGGGAGCGAGGGGGCCAGCGCCTTCCCCAGGTGATGGCGGCCAGACCTAGCCGCTGCCAAGCCGATAAGCCCCCACACACCTGTCCCCGCCCCCTGCTCTGCCACACCTGTCTCTGGCCCACCACTGTCACGACCGCCTCACTTGTCCCCAGCAGCCTCGCCAGTCACGACAGCTTCACTTGTCCCTGGTTCCCCACCTGTCTCCGGCCCCTTCTCCATGTGAGACCCCCGCCCAGGCCGCCCTACCCACCCATCCCAGTGCACCTCCCACCCCCTTCCGGAGGACTTCGCCTCACCACCGCGCGGGCAAGCGTGCAGAGCGGGCCGCCCATTGCTGTATGGCATCCAGATCTTTTTCAGGGGGTTCTGGGTCAATTCCCGTGGGGACGCCATCCCGGGGCCGGGATGAGTCGGACTGCGCCGCTTCCAACACAGCAGCCGGGCCACCTCGGGCCACCCGAGGTCCCGCCCCTCGGGTCCCGCCCCTCCTCAAACCGCGACAGCCCATGTCTATCTTCCCGCAGGCCCCGCCCCAGAGTGTGAGGAGGCTCCACCCATCTGAAAAGGGCCCGGCCTCCGACCACGCATGCCCAACTCACCTACCCGCCCGTTTTGGAAAAAGTGAGCCCAGATCTTCAGGCCAGGATCAAGAATGCGCATGCTCAACTCCCGGATCTTGCTGGCCCCGCCCCAGTTCAAGGCCCGGATTGTGCAGGCCCCGCCCCAGATGCGCAAACTCAGCGCCCCCTACCTGACTCCGCTGATTTGCATAGGTTCCACCTACGGGCCCCACCCTGGCGCTGCATCCCTGAGCCTCGGCACGCGTGGATTCTGCTGCTTGCTATGCCAGGGAGCCCAGGGCCCCCAAGAGGGAGGAGTTTGTGTGCAGTGGGACGAGGCCTACGTGACCCGTATGGCCAGGTTGGTCAGAGCAGACAGGGGCCACCAGGCCTGCTGTACCAGCCGTCAATTCCCTGCGCCCTCCTGCCCCAGCTCGGGGCCCCCCTTGACTGCTCCGAGCCCCGGAACTCTCCTTTTCCAATGTGCTCAACCACGCTGGAAAACTTTTTCTCATGGATAGAGACGCAAAACACATTTCGATATTGTTCCTCTTTCTCTCTTTGCCTTGGCTGCTGGGGCGCTCGGGCTAAACTCCAGCTCACCAGGAGCAAATGCGTGGAACATTGTAACCAAGTACTTTGGGGACTCACTAAGCCCTGGCAATATCTTAATTGTCTTTCCAGAATTTGATTTTTACCAATTAAATTTTTTTTGTTTTTTAGTATTTTCTTTTTTTCCCAACTAAATTTTTACATATTTTTTGAAAATAATATGTTAATATTTTCTCTTTATCAGGACGATGGGATGTGCACATTGTCAACCTTTTTTTTTTTTTTTGAGACAGAGGCTCACCCTGTCACCCAGGCTGGAGTGTAATGGCAAGGTCTCGGCTCACAACAACCTCCTCCGCCTCCCGGGTTCAAGTGATTCTCCTGCCTCAGCCTACTAAGTAGCTGGGATTCCAGGTGCCCACCACCACCACCACGCCCGGCTAATTTTTGTATTTTTAGTGGAGACGGGGTTTCACCATGTTGGCCAGGCTGGTCTTGAACTCCTGATCTCGTGATCCACCTGCCTCGGCCTCCCAAAGTGCTGGGATTACAGGCGTCAGCCACTGTGCCCAGCGCACATTGTCAATCTTACAGTATTATAGTATAAAATATGTCAATCTCTAAGAAATCCATTTTAAAATACGTTAAGGTTGTCTTTTACTGTATTTGTATCTCCCTCTTGTCTTTGAAAATGCAGTGCGGACAAGGAACAGGGGAGAGATCGGAAGTTTGGAAATCGCTGGGTCACTCTTGTCACTCTACCCAACTCCTGCAGGCTCCCGCCTCCTCGGGCTCCCAGCCCCACCTCTCCAAGCTTTGTACACTGTCTACCCCAGCCCCCACCAAAACGGCTTGAACCTGAGCCACACTGCCCTCTAGCGATGTCAACCACAACACCCCTGGCAAGGGCCCTGCATCCTTAAGTTCTCTCTGTCCAATGTATACCCAGCCAGGAGCCAGGTGTTGAAGGCATGGGAAACAAGACTGGTCTCGTGGACTATAGGTGTAGCACCCCCTCCCGTGCCCTCTCTGCCACAGCCCTGCCTTGGGTCAGTCCAAGTCCACCCAGCTCTTTAAAGCTTGGCAAGGTCCCTTAAGATGACTGACACATGGCCCACGCCTGTAATCCCAGCACTTTGGGAGGCCAAGGTGGGCGGATCACCTGAGGTCAGGAGTTCCAGATCAGCCTGACCAACATGGAGAAACCCCGACTCTACTATAAATACAAAATTAGCTGGGCATGGTGGTGCATGCCTGTACAATCCCAGCTACTTGGGAGGCTGTGGCCAGAGAATAGCTTGAACCTGGGAGGCAGAGGTTGTAATGAGCCAAGATTGCACTATTGCACTCCAGCCTGGGCAACAAAAGCAAAACTCCATCTCAAAAAGAAAAAAAAAAGATGATAGACACAGATGTCTTGCCCACTTCATGGGAAATGAAGATTCTGAAGGTCCACATGCTGGACGCCCACCTGGACCCTCCCCTAAACCAGCTCCAGCTACTTGCCCTGGGAACACCCTGTCCCAGGCAGAGTCAATGACTTCCTCCTTCCTCATCCTCCTTTTGCAGCATCCACCCACTCCTTCCTCCACCCCATTCCCAGCAGATCTGAGCACATCCATGGGCGGCTCCTGATGAGCTGGGTGCCCCTTATGACCTCCCTACTTCTCCAAAGCCACTCATTCTGTTCCTGACACAGCCAGTCCTCTTGTCTTCTGGCTACTGCCAAGGCCATCCCGGGGCCACTGTGGCCTCTGAGACCTCATTACCACACATCCACACCCTGTCTAACCCACAGCACACATTGCAAAAGCTATCTCCTCTGACATCTACAGACACCTAGCGCCTCCTCCGGCTTGTCAATTTTTCTCTTCCCAGACCTCCTGGGATGCTACTCAAGGGCTGGGGGTAGAGACAGCGGGCCTGGTCAGGGGGCCAGGGCTATCTCTGGGAAGACATCCTCACACCCAGACAGGATGAGCCTGGTTCCCAGGAAATGCAACAGCTCTGCACCTCCCTCTCTTCCCCAGAAAGTCTACTCGGGGCTGACCCAGGCACCCTCCTTCAAGTTCCTGTGTTCAGCTGGAAGGCCACAGGTCAACATCAGGAGACGCCTGGGGTTCCTCCCCAAGGCCAGGGTCCACATCTGCTCTGAGGATATTCTCCATCTCCTCTCCCATGGCCCTGTTTCTCAGGTGGGAAACTGACAGCCAGGAAGGGGGAGAAGGGCACAGTGCACAGAGTGAGTTCACAGTGCAGCGTGGACTCAGCTCAACTCCCAGCCTTCCAGACCTCGCCTCCCACACTGCACTGTCATGACACAGTCCACCTCTACACCTGTGCTCCTGCCCCACCATGTCCTCTCCGTGGACCTGCTGTCCTGGCTCTGCTCCCTGGGCCTCAGCAGATGCCTGGTAGAATCCCTGGCCCTCATGGCTTTTCCCTCCTCAGCGAGCCACTGTCCTGCCTCAGGCGTGGGAAGGATGCTGGGTTGTCTGTGCACACGTGTCAACATGTTCTGCTCAGCCTCTGCCCACCATGACCCTGGCTGGCCTGAGCCTGGCTGGCTCCCATGGTGCCCTCTGCACTCACCACTGGACTTCCTCCCAGTGTCCCAGCCTAGAAGCCATGTGATGGCCAGTCCTCAAAGCTCATACCCTTCCCAGTCCCTGTATCTACTGGCCAGTCCTGACAGAACTGCCGAACCATCCCCCCCGCAACACACACACAGTTGTTTTGGTTTTGAGACAGGGTCTCACTCCATCACCCAGGCTGGAGCACAGTGGTGCAATCACGGCTCACTACAGCCTTGAACTCCTGGCCTCAAGCGATCTTCTTGCCTCGACCTCCCAAAGCCCTGGGTTCACAGGCATGAGCCGCCACACCTGGCCCACAAACCACCCTTTGCAGCATAAAGACCCGGGGTGTCAGTGTGTGCCACACAGGCCCACACACTGATGTGCACAGACACACTGGCACAGCTCACAACCACACATGCAGATGCACACACAGATGCACATGCACTCACAAGCCCTGCGCCCCGGCGTGTATGGAGACGGGCAGGCTGTGTGGGGCCTGCTTCTCTCTGTTACCTCCCTCCCCATATATCCCTCCACTCCCACCCCTGCTGTCCACTGAGAGGTTCAGGATTTTCCAGGAATTCCAGTTTCCTCTGGCCATTTCCAGCAAAGGATTGTCCCCTGTATCATCTCCCTGGATTCAGGGCTCACAGTGAGCGTGAGGTTCTGACTTGGAGGCATAGAGCCATGTCACCAAGCAGCCTGGGAACCCTGATCTGCACTTCCTCCTTCCAGCCTGGCACAGGGCATACAGTAGGTGCTTAGGGATTCAGGACCAGCAGGGGCACACAGAAAGGGTTCTGAGAGGTTTATGACCAAACTCAGTACACAGCAGGTGTTCAGAGAAGCTCAAGACTGGCAAGGCACACAGCAGACACCCTAGAAATGCTGGCTTAAGGGCTAAAGGCACATAATGTGAAACCCTTTCCAAATGAGCCTCTAGACTTCCCCAAACTGGTGTGACCCCTGAGAGGAGACCTGGACAAACACGATCCCTCGGAGGCCAGCAAAGAGCAGAGCAGGAGGGCCTGGGCAGCTCCAGCTGGCGGTCCCTCCTCCCCCTGGGCTGGAGGAAGACACTATTTATAGTTCCCCATTGGCCCAGCCCCCTCCCTTGCAAGGCGATAGTTTTCCCCCTCCTTCAGGCCACTGACAGAAGAATGCTTCCCCCCAGCACCCCTATACCAGGAAGACCCCCCCAACCCTCTGGCACCTCTCCAGCACTACCCTGACTTCATCCAGGTCTTTCCCTAACCCCCCACACTCCCCACACTGTCCCGAGCCTACCCTGCCTGCTGCTCCCTGGCCCCAGGTCCGTCAGGGAGCTGCCTCCTAAAGAGCCTCTGTCCATTCCTGCAACCAAACTGGCCAGGGCCACTGCCCCCTGCAGCTCCAGAGTGGGGTCACCCCGCCCAGCACTCTGGAGAGAGAGCAGCGGCTCCCGCAGCCCCGCCTCCCCAGCCCGCCCAAGGCCCGCCCCCACAGGGCTGCTTACAACTATGAGGGCAGCGCCAGTGCCCCCACTCCAGTCAGCCAGCCACACTCTAGCCAGTACGGCCTCCCTATCCCACCAGAGCTGCCCATGACACCCAGTGTCTGCCTTCATGTCCACCTAGTGCCTGCCCACTCTGCAGGCAGGCCAATCCATGCCACCCAGAAAGTCAGTTTCGTCTCTGGCCCAGCAATGGAGTTGGGCTGTGAAATCAGGCAGAACCTAGTCCTTCCAAACCAAGGGACCAGGTCATTTAAGTGGGGAGTGGGGGAGGAAGGCAGAGAAGCCAGGTGTGACTTAGCCCTTACATGTCATGGCCTGTGTACACAGGACTGGGATTCTCACACATCCCACCCTTCAATAGCTTTACATTTATTGAGACCTCCTGCTGCAGGACCTCCATGTCTGCTATCTACACAATGCTCACATGCTTGCTGGTGCCGCTCTGCTTTACAGATAAGGAAACCGAGGCTCAGAAAGGTGAAAACCTTTGCCCAGGACAATCTGTGCATGAAGGGGGACAGAGTTGGGTCAGAGCCCCGGCAGCCTGAGCCCTGTCTCCCTTGAACCATGCAAGTGCATGGGCTGAGGCTGGGGATGCAGGGGCACGTGGGGAGGACAGTGCCTGACTGGGAGTTGTGCTTGCTTCATACAGGTTTGGGGGACAAGCACCCACTCCTCCAAGACCCCCCACGCATCTTTACCCTGCTCACACACACTCACAGCTGTCAGAGACTCAGCCACACATGCGCACATACATCCGTAAGGCAAGGCTGCCATGGTCACAGGGTCACATGTCACCCTTCACAGCCCCGTCCATCTGGGGCAGGTGCTGCCTCATGGGGCACAGAGCAAGCAAATGACCCTCAGCCAGCGTTTCCCTGTGTGGTGGCCTACGGGAGGACAGACCTGTGGGCCTGAGAGGGACTGGTCTCGGAGGGAGTGTTGAGCTCTTGTGTTGAGGCTCCTGAAAGTAATGTGATGGTGACCGCATGTGGCAGGGTCCAGATACTCTGTGACTGTGAGGCACCCAGACATAGCAAGACTCGCCGCAGCAGTGACCTTACATGGTGGCATCCAAGCTGTCCAGACATATTTTAGGTCTGTGGGGCACACCAGCATGGCGAACCTCCATGTGGCAGTGACCCAACATAGCAATGTCCAATGTCCAGGCTGTCCAGACACACTGTGACTCTGTGGGGCACTCAGATGTGATATGACACTGCATGGCAGTGGCTGCAGGTGGCAATGTCCAGACACTGTATGCCCAGATGTGGCAGCATTTGTCCAGCTGTGTGGCTGCCCCCCAGGTCCTCCCATCCAGGGTGGCCCCATCACTGTAACCCCCTCGCTCAGGCTCAACGGCGGCCCACACGGGCCAGGATGTGGGCATTGGTGGCGGCCTGCTCCCTGGCAGCCCTGGCCCTGGCTTGCTCCAGTAAGATCTGCAAGAGGCCGATGGGGACATCCAGTGATAGGACGATGCGTGAGCCGGGGTGCCGGGTGGGGCTGCAGCGGCTCTGGGCAGCCCAGGGGCATGTGGTAGCAGCTGAGGGGCTCTCTGAGGCCGCAGGTCGGGGAGTGGTCTGGGGAGAGTTCTGAGGGCGGAGCTGAAAGGTTGGGATAGGGGTCACCGGGACAACCTGGACTCTGCCCAACATCAGGACCATCAGCACCAGCAGAGCCCACCTGGTCATCGTGAGGTCAGGCTGCAAGGAGAAAACGGATTCAGGGCAAGGTCACCTGGGGTCCATGGACAGAGAGATGGCAAGGGCAGAGTGACAGAGAGGGGGATGGAGAGAGAGGAAGAAATGGAGAAAGGGATTAGAGGCCAGGCCAGCCCAGAGACAGAGAAGGGGAGACAAGAGGAGAGCCAGAAGGAGACAGGCAGAAAGCAAGACAGAAAGAAAGGAGGCAAAGAAATCCAGAGACAGAGAGACAGCAAGAGAGGGAGATGAAGGGGATGGAGGCAGAGTAAAATGGAGACTGGAAGAAGAAGACAGACAAAAACCATCCCAGGGACAGAGAGCATGACGGAAGGAAAGAATCAGACAGAGAAACACAGAGGCTCCATGGGAAGACAGGGGGTTCTCAGCAGGAGAGCTTGCAGCTGATCCAGGAAAGAGAAGGGCGGGAATGGGGTCTCGGAGGCAGAAAAGCAGCCAGAGATCCCAGAGCCCTCTGGGTCCCAGCCCTCCACAAAGCCAAAGCCCAGGTCCACTCAACCCCCAAGACCCTTCTCATCCTGACCCAACCCAGTCCTACCGCCACCAGCTGCTCCTGGAGTCAGTCAGGCTGCTGTGGCTGCCTGGAGCTGGAGCTAGGCAATGCTGTCCTCTGGTCTGACCCTCTACCCCACTTCAGGGCCCATTTATTGCCCTCAGCCCCCTGGAGTGGGAGCTGGGACATGCTTCCTGGCATGAGACAGCCCCCCACCTATGACTCATCCCTCCTGGGGGGCAGTGGGGACACATCCTTAGCCCCTGCCCTATCTACTCCTTTCTGGGGACAAGTTGGGGACTGAGAATCACAAGGCAGTGACCAGGTCCAGGCAGAGGGACTTTGTACCCATGCAGAATAGTACTGACCCCCCAGGGAAAACCTTCCCCCCAACACCCCCATCTTCCCAAACAGTCACAATAGGAGCCTTTTAAAACAGCAGCTTTAATGCCCCCCAGAATCAGCACCATGTCATCACAGGCTTGGGTCAAGGGGCGGGTCAGACACCAGTCACATCCGCTCACTGCCCACAGCCACCCCCCCATAGTGAGTCATCTGCCAGGGTGGCAGGAGCCACAGTGGGGGTTTGTCCACAGGGGGGAAGGCTAGACCCACGGGACCAAGTCACTGAAATAACGGACATGCACACGCACGCTCACGTGCACACAAGCCTCTAGCACCAAGGGGAGGGGCAGCGGGGTTCTGCTGAGACCCCGACTCCTCCAGGGGATGCTGAATGTCAGCTCATAATCTGGGCCTCAGCTCTGGGCAGCACCTGGTGAGGACGGGTTGGAAACAGTTGTCAGCCATCTGACCTTACCCAGAGATGCCCAGACAGAGGCGCCCATGGGGAGGGAGCTGAGGCTACAGCAGGAAGTGGGGTTCTGACCTCAGAGGGGTCCATGCTTAGGTCTTTAAAGGAGGGAACATGGAAGGGGACCCTACCGGGGGCTCCACAGCTAGGGCTTTATATTCAGCTCTTTGGCTTGGGCGTCTGCCCCAGGTCCCCTAGTTTGAGGGAGTGTCTCCCCCAGGACCCTGACCTGGGACCCTGGCCCAAGGACTCCTCCCCAAGAACCCGAGTAGGCTCAGTGCCCAGTCCCCTACTGTGGGGGGCTCAGCCCATACCTGTCCCCTGGTTCTGGGCCACCCGGGGTGGGCAGCGGCGCTCGCAGGCCTCACGGGTCCCAAAACGGTTGGCATTCCCTCCACAGCCGCCATAGACAAAAGGGTGACAGGCCTCTGTGCCGCCTGGCACAGCCCGATGATACCAGCGCAGGGTGTAGGCGGTACAGGAACCCTCATCCAGCGGCAGGGAGCAGGGGTCTGGCCAATGTCGTCAAGTTAGCGGGGCGGTGGGAATCAGAGAGGGTTGAAAGGTTAGTGGGAGGTCAGCAGGGATCAGCTCTGCCTGCCCCTCCCCAAGCTCTGCTGAGTGCAGCCCCCCATTCTCACCATCATCATCCCAAGGAGCCTCAGGGTCTTGGTACTCCTCCACAGAATACTCGGAGTATTCAGAGTACTCATCATCCTGCGGGGGCACCCGCTCTGCAGGTAAGGCAGGGTGTGCTGGGAGCAGTGGCTGCCGGCCCCGGGGCGAGGTGGGCAGCACCCATCTCCCATGTGTGCACAGAGAGCCCATGCATGTGTCCTGCATGCAGACCCTATGTGCTTGGCATGTGCCCTGGATGCATGGGCACCCATGGGCGTGTCTGGGCCCCACCCACACCTACACCTCAGGTTCAGCTGTCCTCACCTTCCTCCGCATGAGAGACCCGGAGCACAGGTACAGCATGGAGCTTGGATCCCGCAGTGTCTGCAGCATAACTAGGGAGGGGTCCTGGGGCCAAGAGCAGGGGCCTCAGGGCCCTGGGGTCACCATGGGTAGCCATCCCAGCCAACCCCACTGACAGGACCCAGGTGATAGGCAGGGCAGGGCCTGGGGTGAAGAAAGTTCTGGGAGTAGAAAACTACTCACGTGATCCAGATACGATGAACTGACCCTGGCAGGCTAGAGGGGGCAGGGAGGGGTAGAGAGACAATGACAGAGAGAAGGACGGGAAGATGGAGAGATAGAGACACATGCAGAGGGGCAGAAATACATAAAGAGACAGCAGGAGAGAGTGACAGACAGGAGACAGAGGAAGAGAGAGGGTGGGAGATGGACAGAGAGACGGAAAAAGAGAAGAAGGCAGAGGAGAGGGAAGTTGGGAACAGGCCAGCAAAAGGCATGAGACAGAGACAGGCCAGCCTCAGAAACAGGCAGGCGGTACAGAGACAGGAAGAGACAGCCTCACTCTGATGCCCCTCAGAGTCATCATATCCCACCGGGTCCAGCTCAGGCCCAAGGGGGCCAGCTCTGCTCCCACCATCATCCCGCTCCCCACGCAGCCAAGCTGGACATCCGAGAACACTGCGTGGCGATCCTCATCTGCCTGTCTCTCCTCCATTGAGGACACGTGTCATGTGTCAGTCCTGCAGCATGCGTGTCCTTCTGTGTATCCACCCATCCCCCCATCTCCTTGACCGCTTGCCCTGTAAGTTCTAGGGGCCTGCCTGCCCTTGCCTAGGGCGCTGGGGTGGGGCAGGGGTGGAACCGGGGAGACTGCAGCCTGGGCCCCACTCACCGCAGTGCTGACTCATCTCCTGGCGCACAAAGCCCCGGATGTCATCCTCCTGGGAGCAGAAGACCAAGGGGACCATGAAGAACCCGTGGTTCACAGGAAGGACAGAGGGCACATAATGCAGGGATCATAGAGGGACCACATGGAGCCAGGGCCCAGGGGTCAGGGGTCAGGGTGCTGGGTGAGGGAGGCAGGGCCCCAGCCCACCCAGGCCACCCAGGCCCATGCTCACCGTCAGTGCAGCTTCTCCTTTCTCACCTCGGGTGCCAGCAGGCCCTGGCCGCCCCTATGTCCAACAGATAGGACCAGGCTGTGACCTCTGATCTCAGGGACAACAGAGTTCACCCCAATCTCTGATCCAAGCCCAGGGATCCCTACTTACCTGCTCCCCTCTCTCACCAGGGGCTCCAGGGGCCCCAGGAGCCCCCACTACCCTCTCTCCAGGGGGACCTCGCTCACCCTGTCAGACACAGAGACCAAGCGAGCAGGGTCAGACGCAGTGGGGGTCAGGAGTCAGGCAGGTTGAGGGTCACAGCTTCAGAGGTTGGGGCAGGCAGGCTGGAGGATGGTTACGAGATTGGAAGGGTAGGGAAGGCTCAGTAGTCAGGAATCAGAACTGGGGCTCCTTACCTTCTGGCCCTGAAGTCCTTCGGGGCCTCTGGGACCAACATTGCCAGGTGGCCCCGGGGGACCAGCAGAGCCATCATTGCCCCTGGGGCCTGGGAAGCCCCCAATTCCTGGGGGTCCCTGGAGAGAGACAGGACAGAGTCAGTAATCAGAGGTCCCAAAGGTGGACTGTCTCCCAAAGGGCATGCTCCCTTCAATTCACCATGACCACGGCCTCAACTCACCCGTTCCCCTTTCTCGCCCTGGTCACCCTTGGGGCCTGGCTGCCCATCAAAGCCTCGATCGCCCTGGGAACAGAAGAAGCATGAGAGACCTTCTACCTGATTTCCCTCAGCTCTGGAACCTCCCTGAACTCCCATGAGCTCCCTGGCCCAATGTCCAAACCTATTACCCAAGCACCTGTGAGCCCACTAGATGTGGTCCCCATGACCCCAACTCCACTCTAGCCCCCTGTCCTGATGCCCATGCCCCCTCCACCTCCCGTGCTTTCATCCTAACTCCACTGTGACCCCAACCCACCTTGAAACCTCAGGACCAGCCCCATTTCTTTTATTTTTTATTTATTTTTTTTTTGAGACGGAGTTTCACTCATGTTACCCAGGCTGGAGTGCAATGGCGCGATCTCGGCTCACCGCAACCTCCGCCTCCCGGGTTCAGGCAATTCTCCTGCCTCAGCCTCCTGAGTAGCTGGGATTACAGGCATGCACCACCATGCCCAGCTGATTTTTTGTATTTTTAGTAGAGACGGGGTTTCACCATGTTGATCAGGATGGTCTCGATCTCTTGACCTCGTGATCCACCCGCCTCGGCCTCCCAAAGTGCTGGGATCACAGGCTTGAGCCACCGCGCCCGGCCTGACCAGCCCCATTTCATCCCGCAAAGTCCCAACCCTCCACAGCCTTCCTTGTTCCTACACCGCCATGACGTGACTGTGAGCTCTCCTGCCCCATCCTGACCCCCCATCATGTCTACTGTCCATAGACCCTGTACCTTGGGACCAATTAGGCCCTCCTTGCCAGGGGACCCCGACTGGCCCGGCACACCAGGCTCCCCCTGGAGAAAAAAAAGACATGAGCTTGGCCCGGTCCACCCGTGGCACCCTCATTCTAAGTGTGCCCACACTCACCATCTCTCCTTTGTGTCCTGCCAGCCCGGGGCGGCCTGGGGGACCAACTTCTCCCTGCAGGCATCAAAGTCGGGTGAGCCTTAAGCCCCAGGCCCCATAGCCCCCCAGTCCCATCCCCTCTGTACCTTGTCTCCCTTCTCTCCGTCAAGGCCACAGGCTCCCTTCACCCCCCGTTCACCCTGAGGGAGAAAAGTAGGTGAAGAAGTGATTCCCAGACATCTCACCCTGTGACCCCTTCACTCTGAAACCAACTCTCCAGACAGGCCTGACACTCCAGCCTCTGACCCCGCACCCTAACATCAGACCCCAAGCCCCTCGCCCTTCAACATTAGGCCTTCCTGACCAGAAAACAAAAAACAATCTTGTTTCTGTCCTACCTTGAGGCCCCGGGGACCCATGAAGCCAATATCTCCTTTTTCTCCTCGGATACCAGGCACTCCATCCTTTCCTGGGGTTCCCTAGCAGGGAGAGGGTCCATGTGAGGTCAGAGGACGTCAGTGAGGGACCAAAGAGAATCACCCTGGATAGTGAGTAGGGGACACCATGGGGTGGGAGTCACCTCTGGAGGCCAGAGCCACTGGGGCTTGGCATGGGGACAAGGGTCACTATAGGCAGGGGACAAGGGTCTCCATGGGCAGGGGACACCTTCATAGGGGGCTACTGTGGAGGTGGGGGACCCTGGGCAACATGAGTACACCATGAAAGCACTGGGTCACTGTAAGGTCAAAGGCTACCACATCAGCGGTACTACCATCACGATGGGGGCCCTGTGGGGCAGGAGACCCTGGGGGAGCGGGGTCATCTTACCGAGTCACCAGGGATCCCTGCTGCACCAGGTTGACCCTGTGAGAAACAGATGGAGGAGCCCTTCAGTGGGACTGTCCCCCACACTGGCCTATCCACTGCATGTGTGGCCACATGCAGATGCTCAGTGGCCGGGGCCCAGGACACACACAGATCCCGGGTAAACACACATGGGGCCAACAGCGAGGGAGCCAGGACCCCTGGCACTCAGAGGACTCCCAGGATAGGCGTGTGTGTGAGATGCTGGCCTTGGACCTGGGCCTGGGCCTGGGGCAGGACTTGCCTGGGGTCCCGGGAGTCCACGAAGTCCTGGTGACCCAGCCAAGCCCTTGTCACCAGGCTCTCCCTTGCTGCCCTGTGGGAGTAACCAGGAGAGGGACACGATCAGGACCAGACCAGGCTGGGGGCTTGGAATACAACAAGCCCGCCAGCCAGGGAAGAGCTCAGTCACTCCCGACCGGCCCCAGCATCACGTCCCTCCCAGCCCATGCCTAGCAGGGTGGAGCTGGGGGCTGTGGTCCATGGACTGGCTCATTTCTCACCCCAAGGACCCAGACTCTTGCTCCTCCCTCTTACCACTGGGTTCCTCCTCCCATCTGAAGCACCTTCAGATGGGGACACCCAAGAATCGGAGCCCCTTCCTGTACCTACAGGCCCCTCGTAGGGCCAGTTCACAGAGCTCTCCTCCCAACCCCACACCAAGACCTTGACTCCCCGAGAGCCCCCCGCCTCAGCCACTCCACAGTCAGCCACAGAACCCTTCCCACTGAGCCCCGGAAAGCCTCCTCCTCCCCTTCTGCCCTCACAGATGCTGTGAAACACCCACAGCCACAGGACCCCACAGAGAGTACACCACCCTCTTCCCTGTACCTTGTCACCAGGGTCCCCATTGTCTCCCCGAGGTCCTTTGTCACCATCCAAGCCCCGGGGCCCTCGTTCGCCCTGGGTTGGGTAAAAAGTCACGGTAAGGGGCTGAAGGTTTGAGCTTCTAGATACCCTGGGCCAGTCCCATGGGGTTCCTCCCAAACCCAGGGGAGACCCAGTCTGCATGTGGGCCTACTCACCGTGTCCCCCTTGGCACCCCGTGGCCCCGGAGGCCCCAGGATCACGGCTGAGTCTCCCTGAGAGGGCAGGCAGGATTCAGAGGAGTCGGGAGCACCCCGGCCCCTGCTCTGCCCTCTCCACACCGACACTCACCTTGTCGCCCTTTAATCCTGCAGTTCCAGCATCACCCTATTGGGTGAAAGAGTGTGAGTCCCGCCCAAACTGGGGAGTCCCCGGCCTGAATTCTAATATCCACTCACCCACCCCATTCACGCCAGGACCTTCCCATATTCCTACCTTCTCTCCACGCTCTCCCCGGCTGCCAGGGGGCCCCTGTGTGAGAGAAGGCAACCGTGAGCTACAGGAACTGGGGCAGTGGAGGACAGAGGGGGATCCAGGGGTAGAGGGAAACATTGGGGACCAGACAAAGAGGACAGGGTTAGACGAAGAGGACCAGAAGGCTAGGGAGGATGGCAGAAAGTCCTGGGGCACAGAGGGCACAGGCAGGGGACTGAAGTCACACCACTGGCACTTTCCCCAGCGGGACCTACCATGAGTCCTCGGGGTCCCTCCTGTCCGGGGTAGCCATCTTCACCCTGGATGGTAACATTAGGTTCACTGACTCAGAGGTTGGAAGTCAGAGGGAAGAGCGGGATGAAGGGAGATGGAGCTCCTGGCTGTGGAGTAGGACACACATACCCGGACACCTGGCTCCCCGCGCTCGCCTCGGGGCCCAGGCAGCCCTGCTCCAGGGTCTCCCTAGAGACCAACAGGACACCAGAGATCAGTGAGGGGAATCAGTGGGGGACACAGGGTCATAGGAGGTGAGTGGAGGCTGGAGTGGGTGACGAGGGCACGGGAGACAGCCAGCAGCACGTGTCCCACCTACCTTGTCTCCTTTGAGTCCAGAGGCCCCAGGTGGTCCCTGTGGGTCAGAGTGAGGTGAGGGTCCTGTGGCTTTCAAAGCACCTCCCCCAGCACCCCACAGTGTGGCACAGCCCCCATCATAAGTCCTCGCAAGGACAGGCAATTAGGCAAGTGGGGCTTTAGGGCACCTCTACTCACCACTGACCCCGGTGGTCCAGGTGGCCCCAAGGGGCCTGGGACTCCTTCTCTCCCTGGGGGTCCTGCCAGACCCTACCAGAAAAATGGGGCAAGAGAGGCAGAGAGTGACTTGGGAACCCTCCTGCCCTCTGCCCCCTCAAGACTGGGAACCCTCAAAGCAGGGGCCCCTCCTCACCCACCACAGATTCACCAAGCCCCTACATGCTGCTCCCAGTCCCTTACCCGCTCTCCGCTAGGGCCTGGCTGACCCATCTCTCCTCGAGGGCCTGTCTGACCTGGAAACCCAACACCACCAGGAGCACCAGGGGAGCCAGGGGGGCCCAGATCTCCCTGAAATAAACACAGCAAAGGAGGGAATGGTCACTGCAGGACCCCTCCCAGGTCTCAGCAGAGCTCCCTCTTCCTCCTACCTCTAGCGGCTGTCCAACCCAATGCCCCACAACTGGTGATAGGGCATTGACTTACCTTCACACCTGGAGGGCCAGGTGGCCCAGGGGAGCCTGGGACCCCAACTCCTGGATCACCCTTTGAGGAAAAGAGGCATCAGATCAAGCTCATGGAGTCTCAGGACCAGGACCCCCGCAGGGACCATTCTGGGTACACATACCTTGTAACCTTTGGGTCCTGGAGCCCCTTTCTGACCCTAAAAAAACAACAGCAAACAGCATTTGAGAGGGTAGGAGCATGAGCACAGAGCTCAGCAATGGCCCAGAAGTATTCCCAGGGGAGCTCAGATGTGATCATGAACACAGGGGAACTCAGACATGCGACCACGGCCTGTCTCAGGAGGGCACAGACAGAGGGATGCTCAGATATGACCACAGACAGGCGGGAGTTCAGGCATGACCACAGGCACGTGGAGCGTGCACACGAGCGCAGACACCCGGCTCCACGGACGGGAGCGCAGGTACACGGGCACTCAGAGGGGAATGCAAACATGTCCACTCCTGGGGAGAGCAGGCATGGCCACAGGCTGAACGCCGGCAGGCAGGGGCAGGGGAAAGGAAGACTGAAGACACAGGACAAGGAGAGGTTCACAGGAACTCAGCTGCATCCTGGGACCCAGGAGACCAGATGAGAGCACACGTGTGCCCAGATGTGGTGAGGAACAGAAGATCAAAGACATGCACACAGAAGCCAAGACAGGGCCCCCGGAGCTCAGAGTGTGGAAGCCGACAACATGTGGGCATGTGGCCCAACTCAGGGGCTCAGACGTGTGCCCAGGCCCGAGAGTGGCCCGTTATGCCCACCATTGCCCTTCTCAGGCCAGGCTTGCCCTTGCCTGGGCCCTGGACTCACGTCTTCCCCAGGGTCTCCGGGTTCCCCTGCACGGCCAGCTTCGCCCTGCACAGAATGGCCAGTGAGGGGTGTCTGGCCTGAGCCTTCTCTGCCCAGTGCTTAGGCCCCGGGGCCAGCCCACCTTACCTTCTCCCCTCTCAGCCCGGGCAGTCCTCGGTCACCTTTGGCTCCCTGTTGACAGAGGTCAGGAGGAATCGTAGGCATCAGTCACAGACATGAGACTCAGGGATGCATGAGGCCAGGGCTCAAATATGGGGTCTACTATGAAAACTGAGGGTCATGAGGGTGGGTAAACTATGGGTCAAGGTCAGAAGTTGGGCCACTGGAGAGACAGGACCCCCAGAACTTCTGCTGTCATAAGTTCCCCACTCACCGGCTCACCCACCAGGTCTCCAGCAAGGCCTCCAGGGGCACCCTGGTAATAGGGAGGGGTCAGTGGGATTCCTTGGCTCCCACCTGTGGGACCCCCTCCCTTGCCCCCCTGCACACACTCACCTTCTCTCCCTTTGCTCCAGGGAGCCCAACCACAGCCTATGGGGAATGCTGGTGAGTTACTGCCTCCTCCGCCCCGCCCCCACCCTGCCACCCCCATGGCTTTTGGAAACAGGCTTGCGGGTGAGGCAGAGGAGTTGTTGAGTGGGGTGGAAGTCAGGGTCAAAGATCACCTGTCCAGGGGCCCCCGGGGGGCCAGTTTCTCCCTTAGGTCCAACAGGGCCGGGCAGACCTGGTGACCCCTATGGCAGAGCAGCATAAGGATCTCAGGGTCTCTCCACCAGCACCCCGCTGCCCCACTCCTCACAGTTCAGGTCCACAGCCGGGCACTGTGCCCCAGCAAGCCGAACACATACCGGCACACCAGGGCTCCCTCTGTCTCCATCTTTTCCACTGGTACCATCTCGACCTGGGGCTCCCGGCTTCCCTGTCTCCCCCTGAGAGGGAGGAGCTCTGTCAGGGCTGCCAGCTGACCCCTGACCCCTGGAGCCCAACCCTTGACCCCCAGAACTCACCACTTGTCCAGGCAAACCTGGAGACCCCTGTGGACCCTGAGGGAGAACAAGTCGGGTGTCAGGGTGACAAGGGACACTGGAGGACATGAGAGAACATGGGCCCCAAGGGGTGAAAACACAGTATCCCTGCGGGGGCCACACGGCCTCACTCACCACAAGGCCTGAAGGCCCAGGGGGACCAGGAAGCCCCACAGCTCCAGTAGGTCCAGGCAGGCCCTGGAGGAAGAGAAAGTTCAGGGCAGTGCCAACCCCATCCGTCTCCCTATGACCGTAACCTGTGAGCTGGGCCACTCACCCGTCCTGGGGGTCCTGTCTCTCCAGGCTCCCCCTGCAAACAACCCGGAGACTGCGTGAGCAGAGCCCACGTGGCCAGGACTGCTGGAGCGCAGCCTCACACAGAAGATGACAGCCCAGGAGGCTGGCACACACTCCCGGTCCTCAGCGTGGACCCGGCTCAAAGGAGCCTCCTCCTCCCATCCACACACCTAGACTCACCTTCAGGCCAGAGGGTCCCTGGGGTCCTGCAGGGCCAGCAAGACCCTAGAGAAAAGGGACAAGGGCAGGGAACAGGGCTCAAGGATTAACACAGAGAAGGCCTGGCTCATCAGCAGTGGCCAGTGGCTGTCCCAGCCCTTCCAGACCCTCACCAGGCAGGGCGCCCTGGTCACTCACCGGGGCACCAGGCGGTCCAGGGTCTCCACGGCCACCCTGTTGGGGAAATAGTCTGATGAGGGGGAGTTAGCCTCACACCGCCAGGAAAACTGAGGCGGTACTGCTCTTGGGGCAGGGTACAGGATGGGGGCAGAAGTGAAGGTTCTTGAGTACTCACCACTGGGCCAGTGGGGCCTCTTAGACCCTGCAGACCCTGAATAGAGAGGGCGCTGATGAGCCTCAGTCTGGACCTCACTTGGGCTGTTCTCAGCCTCTGGGGGCTTTTTCCTTGGGGGTCAATTTCCATACTCCACCCTTTCCAGGCACAGATAACACGTACCCAGGGACTGCCTCTAATAGATAGCACACATGGGCCTGCGCGCACACACACACACACACACACACAGAGAGGCAGACAGACACAGCCACACGGAGACACAGCACACACACACACAGCACACACACACACACAAGCACACACACAGGCACACACACACACAGACACAGGCACACCCAAACAGGCACACAGAGGCACACACAGGCATAGCGCGCGCACGCACACACACACACACACACACACACACACAGGCACACTCAAACAGGCACACCCAAACAGGCACACACAGAGGCACACACAGGCATAGCGCACACACACACACACATACACAGGCACACACAGACACAGGCACACACAGACAGGCGCACACAGACACAGGCACACACAGACAGGCACACACCCAAACAGGCACACAAAGACAGAGGCACACACAGGCACAGCACACACACACAGACACAGACACAGGCACACACAGACAGGCACACACAGACACAGCACACACAGACAGGCACACACCCAAACACGTACACACAGACAGGCGCACACAGCAACAGCAGCAGCACCTAGTGGAGGGGTCCAGAGCCTGGGCCAGCTGCTTCAGCCACCACTCACCGGTTTCCCTTCAGGCCCAGCCACACCGCGCTCTCCTGGTAGACCCTGCAGAGAACAGGTTTAAGGCTTCAGTTTCCCAGTTGCAACTTCCCCTCCACCCACCATCCCTCAGACAGAGTCAGGACCCAGACAGCCCCAGGAAGTGCAGATTCCAGCCCTGCACACAGGACAACACATGTGAGAGCCACCTTCTTGCACATGTATGGCTGTCGGACAAGGACTTACTGGGTTGCCATCCTGACCCCTCAGTCCAGGCTCTCCCCGGTCTCCCTTGACGCCTGGCACACCCTGCAGGCAGAATGTCATGCCCTGAGCCCCCAGTCCCTGCCATGTGCTCATGTACATACGCACACCACTCCTAGTGTGCCCCAGACAGGAGGGAGACTCTATGGAAGGGTGGGGAGAGGCCTCACCCTGTCTCCTTTTGGACCTAGGTCACCATCGCTGCCTGGCTCCCCCTGTGGGGATAAGATGTCAAGTCAGTCCCTAGTGCCAAGGCAGAGGGTGGCCCAGAGCTGATCCCACACACTGACCTTAGCACCCTTGAGTCCAGGGGGTCCCTGTTCTCCAGGGACTCCAGGACCTGGCCCATCCACAGCCACCTACAAGCACAAGGTCACAGGGGAGAGATGTCTCTGTCACAGAGGCATGATGGAGTCATCATGGATCTCAGGATCACAGGAATTTCTAGGGGCCCAAGCTAAGGGTGGCTTCCTGGTCACCAGTCATAAGCCTAGGGGTGATCACCTTGGGGCCAGGAGGTCCAGGGGGCCCAGGGGTTCCAGGGATGCCAGGAGACCCATCTCTGCCCTGCAGGAAACAAGAAAATGGGATGGCAGCCCTGGCACAGCCCCCAGGCAGCCCTGCCCCACAGAGCCCATCACAGCCCACCTGTTCTCCACGTTCTCCTTTCTCTCCCCGTTCTCCCTGAAATGCAAAGAGCCAGTGAGGACCAAGTCCATGGGTGTCCCACCCCTCCCGACCCCTCTTCCCTCACTCTCCCCACAAGCCTGCAGGCTCACCCTCTCTCCTGGCCTTCCTGCCTCTCCCACACCCCCAGCCCGGCCTGGGAGCCCGGGAATACCAGGCTTTCCAGGCTCCCCGGCAAGGCCAGGAGGTCCAGGGGGTCCTCTCTCCCCAAGGGCCAGGCCAGGTGGCCCCTGAGGGCCAGGGTCTCCACGGTCTCCCTTCAGCCCGCGTTCTCCAGGAAAGCCAATGGGGCCCTGCAGGGGTGGAAGAGGGAATACTGGTGGCTGCACAGATATGCCCCCACAGGGATCACCCCACTGAGCCGCCTCTGCTCACCTCCTTCCCTGGGGGGCCTCGCTCGCCCGGGTCCCCCTTGGGGCCTCGGCGCCGTTCAGGCACGGGCAGGAAGCTGCCAGAGCTCTCATCCCAGGTCTCCACGATCTCCCGCAGGGCAGACGCCTGAGGGACAGCAAGAGGTCAGAGGAGTGGGGTGTGTCGCCGCAGCCCCCATACCTGTGAGCACCACTAGCCCCAGGGGCCCCCACCTGCCCCCACTCCCAGCCCCTAAACAACCCACCTTGATGCCAGCAGTTTCCAGCAACCGATCCACATTCTGGGGACAAAGGCTGGGTGAAGGGCTGCTCTTGACGAAGAAGCTCCTGCCTTCTGCCTGGCATGGCCTCAGGAAAGCACTTCCACACACTCTTCCCCAGGCCTCTCACCCACAGCACCCTTTAGCACTTGGTTGAGGCATGGCTGGAGACCCCTGGGAGCCCCTTGCTGGAGTGTCCCCACTGCCCAAGTTCCCTTGAGTGTGGGCTACAAGAACCCCAATGGGGCAGGGCACTGAACACATAGCATAGAACCCATGGAGCCTCGTGGCAAGGGGAAGGGGATGGAGCGGTGGCCCCCACCGGCAGGCAAAACAGAGTTGAGAGGCTCCAAGCCTGGCTCACCGGCAGGCTTCCAGGCTCTCCTCGCAGGCCGCGCTCTCCAGGGAGGCCCTAGAGCGATGGAGACAAACTGCTAGGGACCAGCTTATGGGGCATGTGTGTGCATATCTGGGTGCTGTGGCTACCTGGGCATGTGGAAAAGGTGCGGGCCTCACCTGCTCCCCTTTGGATCCAGTCTCCCCACGGTCACCCTGAAAACAAGAATGACCAGGTGGGGAAATGTGCCCCAGTCTGGTCAACCCCTCACTGCACCCCGTACCCAACATATGCACACTCACCTTGGGGCCGATGCTTCCTGGGACGCCAGGAAAACCCTGAGATACAGCAGAACACACAGGGGTCACACAGGCCCATGTCTGTCCAGGAGGGATGCCCATGGAAACACAATGGCTTCTAATGCTCTCAAATCCCAGAATGACCCAGGACACTCACCTGGCCAGGAGGGCCCACTGGTCCTGGGAGGCCTGGAGGGCCCTGGGGTCCAAGGATACCAGGAGGTCCACGCTCACCCTTGGGACCGTCACTACCCTGTGGAGGATGCAGCCAGCATCAGGACACTGAGACCTCAGAAAAGAATGGAGTCATATCCCCCAGGGTCAGGGTCAGGGGTCAGAGGTTGCAGAAAACTCCAACACTCACTTCTCTCCCAGGGGCACCTGACTCTCCTTTCTCTCCCTAAGGAAGACAATGATGCTTCAGACGTGGCTCCAAGCAGAGACCAGAGAGGCCCCAGGTCGGGAACTTTACCTTCCTCCCATCTTCTCCAGGATCCCCAGGCTCTCCCTGTGGGCAGAGGACTCCCATCAGCCTAAACGTTCACTGGTGTCTGGCTGCAAGACACTATCTTGGCAGATTTCAGATGACTGTGACTGTATGTCTGCACCGGTAGCTCCATGGCTGTGCGTGTCTTGGAGCATGGCCTGTGGCCGTCGGAGTGAGCTGCTGCATGTCTAAGGGTGTGCCTGCTCACCAGGCAACTGCACACATGTCCTCTGTCTCTGACTCTCCAGAGGCAGCTCCACATTTCTGTGTCTCTGGGCTGGTGACTGTCCACATGTCCTGGGTGTGTGCATATCCATGTGTGTCTTAGCGTACGTCCCCGTGGGTCTATGTGTCCTGGTCTGTCTGCACGTCTTGGCCCATGTCTGCATGTGGGCATGGGCTCGTACATGTCGCCACAGGCCCCCAGTGCCTTGAGAGCTATATGTCTTGGCATCTGTCTGCAACTCCTGTGTGTAGCTCAACGTGTGTGACCACAGGTGTATGGGTGATGATATAAAGTCATGTGCCAGCACATGTTACAGGTTAGAGCCATCAATGTGTGGCTCACCACGACTCGGCAGAGGTCTAGGTCTTGGGTCCGTGTGTCAGACAGCACATATATGAGTCTGGGTGTCAACATGCCTCTAAGTGCCCCAAATGTGGCTTCAAACCAGTGTTTGTGCCTGTCGACCAATCTGTGGCTCTTCACCTGTGCCTGTGGCGGTGGGTTATCTGGGCATGTGTCAGCCCATCCTGGCACAAACTGACCCATTCACCTAACTCCCTATATGTCTGTGAGGCTACCCGTGTGTGCATATGAAACTATGTTTCCAGGCCGGGTGCAGTGGCTCACGCCTGTAATCCCAGCACTTTCGGAGGCTAAGGCGGGCGGATCACCTGAGGTCAATTCGAGACCAGCCTGACCAACATGAAGAAACCCTATTTCAACTAAAAATACAAAAAATTAGCCAGGCGTGGTGGCACATGGCTGTAATCCCAGCTACTCAGGAGGCTGAGGCAGGAGAATTGCTTGAACCTGGGAGGCGGGGGTTGCAGTGGGCGGAGACCGCACCATTGCGCTCCAGCTAGGGCAGCAAGAGTGAAACACATTTCAAAACAAAAAAGAACTATGTTTCTGGATGCATCTGTGTCTGGGCCAGGATGCCTGTGTCTGCATGCGTGCCCTGTGTGCTGCTCAGATCTCGGCTGTGTGCGTGTGCTGCTGTTTCTTGGCAGGTTTTGCCACAGCTGCCCTGGACACACTCACGTTTTTCCCATTCAGGCCAGGTTTGCCATCCTCGCCTGGCTTTCCCTGTGGGGACAGACCATTGGTCAGATGTTGGGGATCGGATGAGGGTAGTAAGGGGTAAAGGGGGTAGCATGAAAGTCTGAACTCACCAGTAATCCAGGGGGACCAGAGGGGCCAGGGGGGCCCTGTTCTCCACGGAGGCCTGGAAGCCCCTGGAAAAAGTCTTTGTTAAGATTGACAGGGCCTCAGAGATATCCCTTGGGGCACACCCCATGGACTAGAAGACCCCAATAGGATCTCCCTCCAGGGTAGAAACCTTCAGGACTGGGAGGTCCCACTAAGATCCCTCAGGCACAGACCCCAGTGGATGGGGGGATCCTACTGAGATTCTCAAGGGAAGAACCCCCAGAATTTGGAAGGCCTATTAAGACCCCCAAGACAAAGAAGGTCAGAAAGGGGGATTCTATTAAAACCTGTCTGTCAGGGACTGAGACCCCTCCCAAAGACAAGGCTGAACCAACTCCCCTCCTCTCTTTGATGCGGTGACTATGATGACCTGGCCCCTGAGCTTCTGCAGGCCCCTGAGCCCCTCTGCCCAGCATCTCCCTTCACTTACATCTCTCCCTGGGTCCCCGGCTTTGCCCGTAGCACCCTGAGGAGAGACTCAAAGTCAGTTCATCATGGTCATGGGGTCAGGGGCTCTAGTCCCTGTGAGCCCAAGGCCTGCATGGCAACGACACGCCCCACCCAGGCAGGGCTCTGAAGATGCAGACAACATGTGCGGCCCCAGAGCTCGGCAAGGCCAAGACCACCCAACGAGGCCGGAGTCTAGGCCCTCATGTGAAGGGGCAGTGGAAGGGGAAAACCAGGCAGGGACTACCAAGACTCACGTTCAGCCCAGGGGACCCGGGGGCTCCTGGTTTCCCATCCAGCCCGCTCCGGCCATCCAGCCCAGGGAGGCCTCGGTCACCCTGAGGAAAATAAAGTGGTAAGAGGTCGCCAAGTCCGAGGTGGGTCTGAGAACCCAGGCTCACGTCCTAAGGAACCTCCACATCCTCTCACCTTTTCTCCTGTTGGGCCTCGGACACCAGGGTCCCCCTGGAGGGAACAGGGTCAGATAAAAGGTGAAGGCAAGATGAGGACTTGGCAGACGGGGCAAAGTGCATTACTCACCTGTGGGCCTGGGGGTCCCCGAAGCCCATCAATGCCCTGAGGATAGGGGAGGAAATCAGAGCAGGCCTGGGAGGACCCGCACCCGCTAGGCCTGCACCCCCAGGACCAACCACACTCACCCTATCCCCAGGGGGTCCAGGGGGGCCAGGGTCACCCTTGGGCCCTCGAGGACCCTCTTGTCCACGGTCCCCAGGCTCTCCCTGTGGCAGAGACAAGCTTGCTGAGGAACAGCCTTGGAGCCAAGGCATGCCCAAGACAGAACATGTCGGGAGGGACACTGGGGTCTTTCCTCCGCTCCCCCTACAAACCCTATACCTTCTCTCTGGCTCCAGGTCCTGTGTCTACCTGTGGGGGGAATGACCACTGAGAAGAATGGCTCAGCAAGGGGAAGACGGGTTGGTGAGGGGAGACAGGGTCTGTGAGGTTTCAGAGGGGCAGTGGGGGAACTGGGAGTCGGTGGAAAGAACAAGGGGACATGATGTGGAGCCAAAGGGGCAAGTGAGGGTGATGACAGAGGACCAGACCCAGTATAGCCCTTACCAGCCGTCCCGGGGGTCCTGGGGGGCCCTGAGAAAGGAAATGATTGTAGTCAACAGGAGCCCTCAGGTCCCAGGGCTTGGCTCTAGTTTGCCCCAGGCTCATCTCTGACCCCAAATTCCCTGAAGCACCCCAATGCCAGCCCAGCAGGTAGGCCGGGCCTGGGGTGGCCATCCGTGCTTCCCACCTTGACCTCCAGGCCCCTCACGTGAACACTGACCAGAGCACTGGCAGCAGCGCAGGGGACCCTCCAGCCCTTCTGAGCCTAGGATGCTAGCCCCACTCACCGGCTCCCCACGGTCACCCTTGGGTCCAGACGGTCCAGGGCTGCCCTGCAGAAAGGCTGGGGTCAGGGCCACTCAGGGTAGGGAGCAGTTTGGGGGAGCTTTGGAAGCACCATGAGGACTCATGGGAATGTTGGCTTCCTTCAGGCCACAGGAAGTAAAGATCGGGAGGGTTTAACATTCCAGGGTTGGGGGTAGGATCAGGTATTGGGAATTGGCTGGTTAGAGGGTTAAGGTTGGGGGTGAGGGGTCAGAGTTTGGGGTGAGGAGTCATAGGTTGGGACTCACATTTCGTCCATCCTCTCCAGGATCTCCCTGGTCTCCCTTCTCACCCACAGGCCCCCGAACTCCAGGTGCCCCCTAAGAAGAGCAGCTGGCCTGAGACAGACCCTCACAGTATTTTGCAGGTGCCCCCATGACCCCCTCCATTGCCCCAGGTTCCCCATCACGCCAAAATCCACATCAGAGCTCCCATCACCCCATGCCTCCCATCCCCCCTTGCCACCCCCTAGCCTTTCCTATGACTTTCATGTCCACCTCCCCTCACCCCTGTTACTTCTCTTCGCCAAGTCTCACCCGAAGGCCACGCTCGCCAGCTTTTCCAGGCAAACCCGGGTCACCCTAGTGATAGAGAGAAAAGTCATATTGCACAGGGGGGTCAGGATCTCATTCACTCAGGGAGAGGGGACAGAGAAGGGCCTGTGCGGCAGCCGGACAGGAGGCAGGGAGTGGACTGGATGAGCTGGAGCCCCCAGCCCACTGGGATCCCAGTTCAAGGGCAAAAGATCAGAAACCACAGTGGGAAGGAGTCTCACCGGAGGACCCTCGTCACCTTTCTCTCCAACTTCACCCTGTGAAACGTGAGAGTCAGCCCTGGTCCCAAGAACCCCCGTGATGTTGGCAACAGCACTACTCCCCTACCCGCTGTGACTCCCCTTACTCCAGCCTCTTACATCTCGTCCTCGGGGGCCAACAGGTCCTGGGGCTCCAGGCCGCCCAGGGTCTCCCTTCTCTCCAGGAGGCCCTGAGTCACCCTGTGGCGGAGGGAAGAGGGAGGTGATGCAGGACGCTCACAGCAGGCAGCCCTCAAGGGCAGGGGACTCTGGAAACCTGGAGGTTGCCCAAGGTCACGGGTACTCACTGGGGGTCCTGCTCTGCCAGTGAGGCCAGTGGGACCCTGAAGGGGATAGAAGAGGGGCAGGACTTAGTCAGGGTCCCACCACCTCATCTCCCTCAGTCCCACTCCCTATCCCCACATTGATTCACCCGGTCTCCAGGGTCTCCCTTGGGGCCAGGGTCTCCAGGAAGAACCAAGCCGGGTGGGCCCTGTGGATGGAAGGGTAAGAAGTCAGGAAGACAACCTTCATCAACCGCCCCCTAAACACGTCCCTTCACTTACCCGTTCCCCTTGGACTCCAGTAGCTCCTCTGGGCCCAGCAGGCCCCGCATCTCCCTGGAGGTGACAAAGACCACCAGTGCTAGTACCAGGCTCCAATTACCCCCCTGACCCAGCAAGTCCTGTGACCCCTAAGTCCCACAGATAGGCCCTGTGACCTAGACCTCAACTCTGTAGCGACCTCTCCTCACCCCACACCAGGCTTACCTTTTCTCCTTTGGGTCCAGCAACAGCAGGTCCCTGAAAACAAACAGGACAGATATAACTTAGCCCTGCCTTGGGAGTTGTATGGCCAAAGTCTTCATTGGAATGGAAGTGACATGGAATTGGAAGTCATACAGCTCAGTCCCTGCCCAGGAGTCACAGGGTCACCACTGACAGCAGGGTAGGGGTGATAAATGGACGGACACAAAGAGCTCGTGACCTGCATGGAGGCCATGGGGTCGCAGCCAGGAGTCTGGAGGCAGGTTCTAGCACAAGGAGAGCCACAGAACTCCGAGCCCACTCAGGGACCCAGCACCGCACTGTGGAATCACAGCCCAGACAGTGTCCCAGAAGAGGGTCACAGCTCAAGGGCTATGCTGCGCTCAGAGCGCCGTCCTCCTGCCACTCACCACCACTGCAGGGTCCCCAGGGCGACCAGGCTCCCCCTGTGAAGGGAGGATAGGGGCAGGGGCCGGGCAGGGAGTCACTTAGGAGCCTAAGATCCCAGTGTCCCACCTGCCACATCCCTAGTACCAGACAGTAACACCCCTAGCCGAGGACCTACCTTCTCTCCTTGGCGGCCGGTGGGTCCTGGTGGCCCCTGAATGTAGAGAAAATGTGAGCCCAGAAGGGAAAGGGAAAGGGGAGGGACACATGAAAGTCCCACTCCTAGTCCCACCGCAGTCACAGACTCACTTCAGGACCCTCGGCTCCAGGACGTCCAGCAACCCCGGGCAGCCCCTGAAGAAGAGGAAGGGAAGAGCTGCGCAGTGAGTGGGGGCGGGGGATGTGGGCAGACAGGGCTAGAGGCTGGGGTTGGGGCTGGAGAGGGCTCAGAGAAGACTGGGATTTAGGTTGGCAGAGGTCAGACTTGGCAGGACAGAGATCAGGTCAGTGAAAGTCAAGGTCAGTTCAGCAGGGTCAGAGGTTCAAAGCCAGGTCCCTGGGGCTGAGGGTTAGAGCCTCTATCGGCAGGGATAAGGGGTCACACAAGGAGGGGTGAAGAGCAGAGGCAGTGGGGGTCAAGGGCAAAAAGTCAGAACCAGAAAGGGCACAGACGCCAGGTCAGCTGGTATGAGCCCTGCGGTCAGTGGGCTTACCCGGGATCCCGCGGGGCCTGGGGGTCCACGCTCGCCCTGATGGAACAGAAGAAGCCAGAGCTGAGTTGAGTCCAGACCCTACAGGGCGCTTGAAGCCCTTGAGGTTGCACTTACCTTCTCTCCAGCCTCACCCAGAGGCCCTGGAAAGCCCCGGTCACCCTGAAGGGAGAGGGTAAGAGAGACAGAGAGAGAGAGGGTGGGCAGGGAGCCTTGAATGTCAAACCCCAGACAAGGGGTCTCACATTCCAACCACTCCCTCTAAAACCACGACCTCTGACCTGGAGGGAACTCTTATCTCCTGATCTTCCAGCCTCCCCTAAGACCATGGGGAGCCCAGAGTAGCACTCCTCACACCTGAATCCCCAGAAACTACTCACTTTGGGGCCAGTAGTTCCAGGAGGTCCCCGTGGGCCCTGGAAGGGATGAATTTGGGGGTTCAGAGATTTGGGTTTGAGCATGAGGATGGAGCAGTGGTGAATGGTTGTGGTGGGGGCTGGAGCTGTGCCACCACATGCAGAACCCCTGACCCCTCCACTCACCTGCTCACCCGGAGACCCAGGTTGTCCTGGGAGACCTGGAGCTCCATCCTCAGAGTCACCCTGAAGGAGAAACACATGGGTGGGAAGACCCAGGGGAGGCCCTGCCCCCAGCACCCAGCCTCCCACCGCAGAACTGGGACATCCTGAAGTCAGGCTTCCTACTTTTTCTCCTTTCTCTCCAGGGGGGCCAACGGGGCCTTGGGGTCCAGTGCTTCCCGGAAGACCCTAGGAGGAAGTGAGTGAAAGTGGAAGCCAAGAACTATGAAGCCCAGGACCCAACCACTGCCCCAGCAGAGACCCACACCCCTGAGCAGGGCCCCCAGCAGGGCCTCAAGACCCCCTCACCGGCAGCCCGGGCTCCCCAGGAGCAATGCCACCTTCACCTGGTCCAGGGGGACCCTGGGAGAGAACAGCAGGTCAGGGAATGAACGGGGAAATCAGACTCCACGCCACCCCCAGCACAGCCTGTCCCTCACTTACCCGCTCCCCACGGTCGCCTTTGTCACCCTAGAAAACAGATCATGACCCCATGACCCTGGACCACATCTCACTCCCAAAGATACCAGAGGGATGAGGGTCATGGGGTCCAATTGGATTACAAGGTTCTTGGGATGGCTGAGGCATCATGACAAGGATGAGGGTGGTCAAAGGGTCAGAAGGGCCAGAGTAAGTGGTAGGGGTTATGTGGATTCAAATGGGGTCACCAGATCTCTGCATCACACGACACTCATAAGGCTGTCACCTTCACAGCTGTTCCAGGAAGCCCTGGGGGGCCACGGGGTCCTGGGTCCCCCTGTGGTCCAAGAGGTCCAGGGGGGCCCTGATGGAAGAGACAAAGTATAAGGTGCAACCACACAGACCCCACTCTCGCCCCCCTCTTGTTGGTCCCCCCCAGTACACATCACTTGCCCGCACATACCCTGGACTTACCGATGGTCCAGGGTCCCCTTTCCGCCCGGGAAGTCCAGGTCCTTGGCCTCCAGTGGCTTGTCCGGGAGGCCCCTGTAGGGATAGAGGGCATTGGGCAGGATTCAGGATATGGGAGCCCTGAGCTGGAAGAAGCCCCTAGGGGTACCCCAGCTATTCCTATTCACGCCTTAGGTCCTGCTCAGGGTGTGGCATGGGGCAATCCTGCTCCTCCCTGGGACATCCCAGCGGCCTCTCTTCCCCCTCCACCTACCGGCTCCCCCTTTGGGCCTCGAGGTCCTTGCTCTCCCTGAGGATGAAACGGAGCAGAGGGTGGTGCTTGGTCTCAGGCAAGGGTCTCCGTGGGCACTCCTCTACCACCCCAGGCTCCCACCCTGTGGAATAACCCTGGGGAGACACTTTGAGAGCAAAGAAAGGAAGGCAGTTTACCTGTTCCCCACGAGGGCCAGGCAGCCCTGGGGAGCCCTGCAAATGGAGGGAATAGTCGGAGCCACCCTACCCACTCAGGCAGCGCCCACCTTGACCCACAGGGCAAGGCTTGCTCACCTTTAGGCCAGGGGCTCCAGGGGTCCCAGGAGTCCCTGGGCGGCCAGGACTGCCTGGGCGCCCATCTGCTCCAGGGAAGCCCTGAGGAGGTGAAGAGGTCAGGGCAGGAAGGGACCCTCCCCTGAGGCTCCTGGTTTGCTAGAGGGGCCTCACCCCATTGACAAGGGATCTCTTACCCTACCAGCCCCCAAGTATTATTGGGAGTAGAACAGTGAGGTAGAGAAGTGGCTCCTCAGAGCTGCAGGAAGCCCAGTTCCAGGCACAAGGCCAGCAAGGCAGAGCTTCCCTGCTTCTGGGACTTAGAGCTGCCACTCAGGCTCTGCATGGGGCTGAGGCCCCACTGGCCCTTCTATTTCAGAGTGTCCCCCCAAAGTCTCAGGGTGGTGTATAACCTCCAGCTGGGCTTCTAGGAATTCCCAGTTATTCTAACACTGCTTCTTCCTTCTCTCTTGTAAAATTGAGACAGCTTTGAGGACTGCGTCAGAGGAACCTTGATGGTCTCCACACTCACCCTCTCGCCCTTAGCAATGATACTTCCAGGGGGCCCCTGAGGGCCAGGAGCACCGGTTCTGCCCTGAGAGAAGAGAGCAGGTTAGGGGGCGATAAGCCAGTTGGGGTGCAGGGACAGATGTGGGGGGCACTCACCGGGAGGCCAGGGTCGCCAGGAGGCCCAACTTGTCCTCTCAAGCCCTGGGAAGAGTGATCAGTGAGGCCTGTGCTGCCCACCTCCCCTTCCCACCTGACACTCAATCCAGTTCTCTGTTCCCCACCCCCAAGGGGTACTCACCATTTCTCCAGGTTCCCCCTTCTGGCCCTGCAGAAACATGTGTCAGATGCGGGTCACAGTGGCTAGCCCCAAGTGCAGCCTCCACCCACGTCTCGCCACGGAACTCTTACCTTTGGACAATACACCGGGCAGTGCTCTGGCCGGGGCTGTGGACATGGAGTCCCTTTGAGGTTGAACATCTGTACCAAGAACCCCCAGAACCTTTATTTCCTACCACCCAGTCCCCCAGAGGCCTCTTCCAAACCTGAGGAGTGAAGGATGCCTGACACAGAGCTGCTGCCAGACCGCTGACCGCCCGGTCAAGGCTTGGCCCATCATCCACGGCGAAGAAGGTCTGGACAGGGTCCACACCCGGTGCCAGGCGACGCAGCTGCTCTGGGTCTGCTCCAGCCATTCCCAACATCACCACGTTGAGCCCTGAGGAGGAGTCCAGTGGCCTGAATGATAACCCTGTCAGGGCCACCCCTATTCCCAGACCCCTTCCCCATCAGCCTAGTCCTCACCAGCAGCCTGGGCCTCCCGGATGGGGCTGAATATGTCACCTCTCAAGGGTTCATCCACTAGCAGAACCATCACCCCTGGTACGTGCTGGCGACGCCCAGGAGCATCTGGTGCCAACAGGTATCTGTGAGCTGTGACCACGGCTGTGCCTGGAAGGAAGGACATGTCAGAACCCTGGGGCACCAAGCTCCCAGTGGGTAGCCCCTAGAGTCCATGCCTGCTGCCATTCTCACCCAGGTTGTTCCCACTTGGGTCCATGTAGGGGATGTCACGGATCTTTTGCAAGATACTGCCAAGGTCATGGGAGCCGTTCAGCGGGAGCAGTGGGGAGGGCCGGTGACTGTAGGACAGCAGGCCAACCTGGGGTGGGGGAGACACAGAGCCTGGGGAGGATGATAGATCAGGGATGGGGGTGCACAGAGCCTAGAGAAACACATCGGGGAGTATGTGACAAAACCCTGACTATCTGTCAGGGAGTGAGCCACACACGCAGCAGGTGAGGTCTGGAGCCTGTGGGAGAGCTGGGAGATTGTCTGAACTACTGGGGGTCAGGAGATGGTCACTGGTATGGAGCCTGGGTTGGGGGGGCGCAGGGAGAAGTAGGAATCCGGCTGCTCCCAGGGCCAAACCTGAACCGCCTGTGGCCCAAGAGGCCCAAGTGCCACCACCAGACGCTCCAGGACCCGCCTTGTAGCCCCTGCACGGTGAGCATTGTCTTGAGTGGCATGCAGTAAGAACACCACATCTGCCAGGCCACGGGGACACACTGCAGGAAGGGGGCCAAGTTACCTAAGCGGCAGCCCACCCAGACACACCTTTCCGCCCTTCCTACTAGGCCCACCATACCTGACGTCTGTGTGACAGATGCCTCAGGACCCTGCACACCATCCAGGACAGGCGTCAGGGAGAAGACATAAGAGACGCCGGGCTCTAGCCCTGTCACCTGCTGGGACCTTGAGATCCCTGAAAGTGTCTGTGGGGCCCCTTCTGCAGAGGACAGAACTTGGTTAAAAAGCAGTCTCCACGGAGCCCCAGCTGCCAGCCCGCTGCAACCCTGGCCTCCCCCTCACCCTGGCCAGGGCCTCTGAGTGGCCGCCAGGATAGGATGTAGCTGGATGCTCCAGACACTGGTGTCCAGGCCAAAGTCACCGAGTCGATCGAGGTGCCCACCACACGTAGTTCAGTGCTTGGAACACGAGGTGATTCTGAAGGAGGAATGAAAGATCAGGGATCACAGGCTGCGTCCTGAGAACCCAGAGGAGAGAGATGTGAGATCCTGGGTCGGGTTTGTCTTATTGAAGCATCATGGGAGGTCATGCTGGGATTACCCAGGGTCAGATGGTAGACGGGTGGGGATACAGGAAGACTCGCTCAGAGTCTGGGGTACAGGAAGTCAGAGTGGGTCATCAGCACGGGACGAGCACCCCAAGGTGAGGCAGGCTTACCAGTATGCACAGTCACCTCTGCGGGGGGCCCTTCTCCAGCTGGCCCTAGGATACTTAGCCTCACGCGGTACTGTGTCGCTGGCTCCAGCCCATCCAGGTGATAGCTACTGAGCTCAGGCCCCAGGACCCGGGACTGTTCCTGGCCACCTGGGGCAGGTGTGAGGGTGGGAACCAAGAGCATGTGGGAGAGTGACACTAGGGGGCATTAATGGGCCCGCCCACCTCATTGACTCTGTTAACTGGGTCCACTATCCTGACTGATCTTCCTCATCCTCACTGACCCTGCCCACTTTACAGACCCTGCCAGACTGACCCTTCATGAACTCATTGATCCCGCCCACTTCATTGATTGATCTTACCTACTGTCACTGATCCCACAGACCCCCAATGACAGACCCCGCCCACTGTCACTGTCTTTGCCCACCTTGCGTAGTCCGCCACACCCCCGACCCCACTGGTCCTTAACCTCCTCCCTGGGAAACCTCTCACCTTCGGGTTGCCAGCGCAGAAGGAAGCCCTGAGCTCCGGGCACCGGCTCCCAGCGCAGCCTCAGCGAGTACTCCCCACGCTGCACCACCTGAAGTGTCCCCAGGGCTGGCGGAGCCTCAGGTGCTGGACAGAAAGCATGGAAATCAGGGAGGCTCTGCCCCCACTGGCCCCTGCGCCAATCCCAGGCCCACCCTGGCACACACACCCCACCCAGCCAGTCCCTCTGACTATCCCAGGCTTCCACTTTCCTCCTCTCAGACCCTGCCCTCAAAGGCTCACTACAAACCCTGGTCCTTTCTCCAATCCCGCGCACAAGCCCCAATCCCTAAACCATCCACACCACCCATCCAAGGCTCTCCAGCCCACACTCTGCCTACGCGTGGTGACGACAATGGAGACAGGTGCACCCTCGCGGTCCCCGACAAGCGCAGTCACTCGCACTGAGTAGCTGACTCCACCTTCGAGACCCCGGATCTCTGCAGAGTCTGTGTTTCCTGGGAGTATCTGGTGTCTCATGGGGCCACCTGGCCAGATGAGCAGAACAATGGTTAGGAGTGGGAGGTCCCAGCCAGGAAGGACAGGGGTGGGGTCAGGGAGCCATACCTTCACTCCGGCCCCAGGCCAGTCTGTAAGCTGTGGCTCCAGTGACCCCTACCCAGGTGATCCGCAGAACGTCACTGGAAGCATTGAGGATCTGCAGCCTTGACACACGGCCCACAGGCTCAGGGGCTGGGGACAGAGGCAAGGTAAGGGGCAGGAGTCACTGGGGGTCTGACAGGACAGAGTGGCAATTCAGGCATGGTTGACATAGGGGTGATCTGAAAGTCAGCGTGAGGTTAGTGTGGACAGGTGAGTGTAGGCATCCCTGAGCGGGAGGAGGTCAGTGCCTCGGGTGGGCAGCATGGGGCCACCAGGAGGTCATCATGGGTGGATGCTTAATCAGAGAGGGGTCGGTCAGTGTGGATAGGACAGTCACTGAGCAGGGGCACAGACGCAGCTGGGCAATCAGAAATATACAGCAGGGCAGGTGGCTAATGCAGTGTGGGTAGCAGCTGGCCAGGGTCCACTCACCTGTCCTCACAACCACGGAGGCAGGGGACCCATCCACACCAGCCACATGGGCCCTCACATGCACCGTGTACTCTGTATCTGGCTCCAGTCCGTCCAGCTCAGCCACTGTGGCCTCCCCAGAAACCAGCTGGGATTTCTCTGGGCCTAGAAGCAGGGATGGAGGCAGCTCCAGGGCTAGCCAAACTCTATCCCCCAGTGTCCCACCTGGACCCCCCAAAAACCCCCAGCCTCCATTCAACCCTGAAATGCCCCCTCCCAAACCCCAGTCCCCACCATGGGCTGAATGCCAGGAAACCCTGTATCCTGTGGCGCCAGGAACCCTGGTCCAGGCAATGGTGACAGATGAGCTGCCGGTCTGAGTCACACGGACCGTCCTCACTGGGCCCAGTGGGTCTGGTGGGGAGAGGCAATGGGGCAATGGGGAGTCTGCTGGGGGAAGCAGGGAAGGGTCTGCTGGGGGAGGCAGGGAGTGGGGCTATCTGACAGGAAAAGGCGATGGGAGTCTAATAGGAGACAAGAATCTGATGGAGGAGACAGTGAATGGGTCCAGTGGAGGAGTGGGGAGACGGAGGTGTTATGAAGCAGTGAGGCGGTCTGATGGAGGAGAAAGGGTAAATCTAAGAGGAGGTTTAGGTCCAGCAAAAAAGGGGTGGGGGTCTGAGGGATAAGGTGGTGAAAATTCGAGGGCAAAGACTATGGGAGCCTTAGAGAAGAGGCAGGGGAATCTGAAGATGGGGAGGGCTTAAGGGGAGACAGCTGAAACCGAAGGAAGCAGCATCTCTGAGGGAGGAGGCAGCGGGAATCTGAAGGAGGAGGCAGCGGGAATCTGAAG
>NW_022436963.1:207921-224406 GCF_009761245.1 Sapajus apella
GGAGGAGGCAGCGGGAATCTGAAGGAGGAGGCAGCGGGAATCTGAAGGAGGAGGCAGCGGGAATCTGAAGGAGGAGACAGGAGTTCTGGGGAGAAGCAAGGGTCTGCAAGGGGAGGCATCGGGGTCTGAAAGGCCAATGGAGGCAGAGAGCCAAGGGACGGGGCAGACCCTGACCCGTTTGAGCCACAATGACTGCAGGGGGGCCCTCTTCTCTCCCTCGCAGTGCCAACACAGCCACCTGGTAGGCAGTTCCAGGCTGCAGCCCTGTGATGTCCGTGGCAGTAGAGTCTGGGGGCAGTATCTGGCTGGACTCTGGACCTGGTTTCAGAGGGAAATGCTGGCATGGCTCCTACCTGTCCCCTCCAGCCCCCATACCCTGATTGGTCCCTCCCACGCAGCCCACACTGACCACTGCCTGTCCTCCAGCTAATCCGAAATCCACTGGCTCCAGGGACGGGTCCCCAGGCCAGCCTCACTTGCGTTGCATCTGACACCACAACTCGCAGCCCTGGAACAGCCAGTGGGGTATCCAGCTCTAGGGGTTGAAGACAGAGGTCAGAGGTCAGAACCATGACCAGAGTGAGGCAGGCAGCTGTCCTCCACAAGCCTGCTGTAGTGCTCACCCCGGTGGATGGTGAGGACACTGGCACTGCCCTCACGGGGACCCACTCGAGCAGACACCCGCACAGTGTAGCTAAGCCCAGCCCGAATGTCGTCCAAGTCGAAGGCTGTCTGACTCCCGGGAAGCACCAGAGTCCGCTCAACCCCTAAGGGAGAAGTCAGGGTAGGTGGGCAGGGGTCAGAAAGAGACAGGGGTGTGGGACGATGGCAGCAATGGACAGGGACACAGGAAGAGAAGGGCCATGGGGATGGGGATGTGGGGTGATAGGGGCCAGAGAGATGGAATATGGCTGATAAAAGTGAGTGCAAGACAAGGACATGGGATGAAAGGGGCTGGTGATGGCTGGGGACACTGGAGGACAGGGGTCAGTGGGATGATGGGATGTGGGATGATGGGATGTAGCACGATAGGAGTCAGCGGACAGCAGTGAGAACTGACAGGCTGTTGACAGACACTCATGTCGGATGGCAGAGGTCAGTGTTGGATGGGGACGTGTAATGAGAGGTTGGCGTGGACAGTGGTCACCACCAGGGTAATGGAAACTTAGGTGATTGAGCTTGTGGCTGGGCAGGGGTGAAAGCCATGGACAGGGGTGTGGGGCAGGGAGGAGACTGGCTGGGGCAGAGTAGCAGGCAGACAGACCCTGTTCAGTGCTCAGTGCCATCCTAGGAAGTGGATGGATAAGGAGACAGGGAGGGGGCTGTAGGGACCCAGGTGTGGAAGGAGAGGGCTGGAGGTACACTCAGACCCATCAGGCTGGAACTTCAGAGTGTGTGTGTGTGTGTGTGTGTGTGTGTGTGGTGGGGGGGAGGGTGCTGGCTGCATCCACCTCACCCTGGGTGCTGCGCACAGTGATGCGGTACCCCGTGGCACCGGGGACTGGGCTCCAGGACACTCGCACCCGCTGCCCGGGCAGCTCAGTGGCTTGCAGTTCCGTCACAGGGCCCACAGGCAGCTCTGGCCCTGTTGGAGAGCACAGCATAGAGGCAGCCTGGGACTCCAACACTTCCCCCTCTCACTGGCCCAGCCCACAGAGCCCTCACCAGTGGGAACCACGGTGGCAGGGGTGGCCACCTCGCGGCCCTCCAGCAGAGTGTAGAGTGTGAGGCGGTACTCAGTGCCCGGCTGCAGCCCATCCAACTGGTAGCGGGTCACATCAGAGGGCACAACCACCTTCTGCGGTGGCTCCAAGCCTGTAAGATGACAAGGTCAGGCCAGCTGAGGCCATGCCCTGACCCCTGCCTATCCACCCCTTCCCCCACACTGACCACTCTCACGACGCCATTCCAACCGGTAGCCACGGGCTTCAGGCACCAAGTTCCAGGAAAGGAGGATGGATGTGGGGCCCAGGATGACCGGGCGCAGGTTCTGCTCCACAGAAGTGTCTGCCCAGGGCACATGGGATGTCAGTGCCCTCTGGGCCTTGCCCTGCCTGCCCGTCCCAGCCTGAAGACAGTGCCCAACCTCCTCACCAGTGCGAGCCGTGACGGACGTGGCAGGCCCCACATTGCGGCCAAACAGGGTGCTGATGGTCACTTCATAGTCCGTGCCAGGCTCCAAGGCATGCAGCAACACTGAACCCTGCCCAGGGCCCAGCTCCTGCTGCTGAGTGGCCCCACCTGCATGGGGGGCACCAAGGGACCAGTGGGCCTCAGGACTCCACAGCCTTGTCTGAGGCACAGGGACTCCCTCAGCCCACATCTCTCACTCACCACTGAGGACTCGCCATGTCACACGGTAGCCAGTGGCACCTGGCACACTCTGCCAGGCCACCAGGAGGCTGTGGGCTGTGGTATTCTGGATGGTCAACTCCGGCCCCTCCAGGGCAGCTGGGAGAGAGTCCCACCAGGGATTCATGGAGTCAGGAGTGGGGGGGGGCACTAGGGTGGGGGGTTAGGTGAATGGGATCAGGGCTGGCAGAATTGCTCACTGGTCCGAGCTGTCCCGCTCACGGCCTCCCCGATGCTGTTGGCATAGAGGGCAACCACCGTCACTTGGTACTCAGTCAGTGGCCGGAGACCCTGCAGCCGCACACTGGTCTCACCAGCTGGGACATTCACCTGCCCAAGGCCAAAGGTCACTTTATCTTGCCCAGCCAAGTCCCCAGCCACCACCTATCACTTCTGACATCCTACCTCCTGCCGCTCGCTAGACAGTGGCTGTCCCAGTCCCGTCAGAGGAGTGTACTGGACCTTGTAGCCAGTCACAGGGCCACTGGCCGCTGTCCACTGTACTCTCAAGGATTGGCTGCTTGGCTCAGACAGCACTAGGTCCCGTGGAGCAGAGGTCGAGTCATCCGCTGGGAATGGGGGATCAGGGGATCAGGCAGGAGGGTCGGGGTGAGCATGTATGGTGCAGAGTTGGGGTCAGGGGTCAGGAGCACATAGGATGGAATCAGTACTCCCAGGTAGGGGTTGGGAGTGGGTCCGGGGTCCAGGTCAGGGTACACCGTGTGGGCAGGAACTCACGAGGCCGGGTCACAGGCACGCCACCAGCAGTTGTGCACACTCTCCGGGAAACAATGGGCAGCAGGGTCCTCAAGATGCTGAAGTCGTTGACGAAGAAGAAGAAGTCATTGGTGGGCTGTGAGGCAACTCGCTTCAGCTCCTCAGGGTCGGCATTCTTGATCCCTGAAGTGACGCCCAGTCAGGAGTCAGTCACCACATGGTCTCTGACTGCCCCCCAGCAGCTGACCTGTCACCCTGGCTCGGTCCTTACCCACAGCAAATAGCTTGACCCCCTGCCCTTTCAGCCTCTGGGCAGCTGTGTCCACCAGGTCCTGAGACTTCCCGTCTGTGATCAGGATGCAGACCTGGAACAGGTGCAGGGGTCAGATCACGGGTCCCCTGGACACTTCATTTGGGGTCATCTTGGGAGGCATGATAGGGGTAGGGATCACCTTGGGGACACCAGGTCGGGCCAGCTGGGGCAGGAAGACACGATCAGTCACATGGAGAATCGCAGCCCCTGTGCGAGTGTTGCCCCCCTTGTAGCTGAGCTCACGGATGGCACGGATCACATCACCCCCAGAGCCAAGTGCATCCAGGCCAAACTCTGTCCTGTTGGAGGGTAGGGGTGGCAATAGGCTAGGACTCAGGACCTCTTCTGGCCTTGGCCTTGAGGAGGCCTCTAGGATGAGGGTTATGGGTGTCAGGCTTTCTTGAGGGGTGCCTTGGTTCTGTGATTCCCCACACCTTCTTGCCTCTGGAACCCCCAGGTTAACACCCCCACCTTCAAGGTGCTCCTTTGTGTACCCTCTGCAGCTGGGCCTGGGCAGGCCTGAAGGAGCCCTAGGGGCTCACGGCCTGTGGGGAACAGGATGCTGGTAAATTAAATAATTGCAGGAGGAAGGGTGCAGATGTAAGAAGGTGGATGCCGGCCAGACAAGGAGCGCCTCTGGTGAACGACTGCAGGGGTTAGGGGTTCAAACGTGGAGCGTCCAACAGGCATGGGGGCCCCTTCCTGTGCTCCCCACCTCCAGGTCAGAAAACACAGCCTCCCTGTTGTGCACCTTCCCGTCTTGAATAGCCTGGAGGTGTTTCAGGGCATGAAGGTTCTACCTAGGGAATCCTTACCTCTGTCTCCAGAGGAGGTCCTAGCTAGGAAGTCTCTAGGTTCCCCAAAACCTGTTTCTGGAAAGACCTGGCGTGGGGTTTCCAGGGTCTCCACCCGCTCTGGGAAAGGAGTCTTGGTGGGATCTCGTGGTCCCCAGCCCCTAGGGCCACTACTCACCGTGGATCATCACTGTACTGCACCGTGGCAAAGCGCACACCCTGTGCACCGGCTGCTCCAGAGAAAGGCAGCACCAGCCCTTCAAGAAAGCTGCGGACTTCGCGGAAATTGCTGCGGCCAATGGATGAGGAGCCATCCAGTAAGAACACAATGTCAGCGGCGTAAAGGCTCGTGCAGGTCACTGGGGCCAGGAGGAGAGATCAGGGCCTCTTCTGGGAGGCCAACCACCCGCTTCCCCGCACTTTAGCCTTGCTGGGACTTGGGATGGTGGGGAGAGTAGGCCTCATCTGCTTATGCAAACTAGGGCCAGGTCAGCCTAAGCCTAGGGGACTTGAAGGGAGGGAACTGGGTAGGTCCCAGACCAGACTCCTGTGGAGGGTTGGGGCGTGCGGGGGAGGGAGAGTCGCCTGCAAGGGTGTAGACCTGGGACTGATGTCAGCCTCTAGGGGACGGCGGGGATCGGCATAAAGCAGGGGACCCTGTGTGCATCCAAGGAGCCAGAATTTGGGTCGGAACAGGATAGGAGGCGGTTTAGGGAATCCAGCACTGATCGCGAAGGCTTCGGGGAGTCCCAGAGTTAGGAGGAATCAGCAGGGCATGGTGGATTTGTCTGGGTGGGGGTGGGGGGGTGTCGGGGATGAAGGCCGAGTGGAGCGGAGGGTGACACGGTGCAGTGCCCCGGGCCGGGTCCTCCCTGGCGGTGCCCACCTCTCTCCCTGTGCTGGGCTCGCACTCGTGGCGCCCCTGCCAGGATCCCAGCGCAGAGCGCGGCCACCAGAAGCCGCAGCCTCATCCTGGGCGGTAAAAGCAGTCAGCTAGGACCCCCACCTCTGTCCTTTGCCCTACCCCGCCCCCGCTGCCTTGGCGGGTCCGAGAGCCCAGCACCCCTCCAGCCCGAGTCCTGGTCTTGCCTGCGCGTCCGCCTGCTCCTGCCGCTGCCGCTGCTGCAGTCCCGTGGGCAGAGCAGAGAAAAGTCCCTGATCCCGGGGGGCGGAGCGGCAGGCGGGGACCCAGGCACCCGCCCTCACCCACATCCCCGAGAGGTCACCGCCCCCACCATCCCTCCCCCAGACAAACAATATGACGCACTTAACTGTAGAGCCCCTGGCCCCCCGTGGCTTCTGGGAATTTCCCAGAAGGTTCTCCATGGACAGATGCTGAGGGAATATCCCCAATCCCATGTAAGGTCACAGGTCTTAGCTGCTTTACATCAATCACAGTGACCAGGCTGAGGAGTGGACAGGTTACTGCAGAGCCACAAGGCAGCAGGACCGTTGAGGGGGTTGAGGCTACAGCAGGGGATGACTCACCCCCAATCTGGTGGGGGTGCCCAGACAAGTCCTCAGGCCATGGGTCCCGCCGGCCTCTCCTGTGATTCAGCCATCCCTCTGTCTGTCTGGTGGGCCCCCTGGGCCCCACCCCAATCTCCTCGACAGGCGAGCAGCCCTGACAAATGAGTGACTCTGGGCCTGCCTTAGGGAAACCAAGGTCCCCTTGGCCCGGACCCAAGTAACTCACTCCCTCTTTGTAGGGGATAAGCTGGGAGGAGAGAACCTGTGTCATGCTTATGCATACGTCCCAATGTCCCACACCCCTGCCATATCCCAGGCAGATGCAATCCAGCTGTGCCTGCAGGAAAGGGGCCATCCATCTGTGGAGGGCAGGACCACCCACAGAGACAGCTCATTTCTCAGGAATCCAGCCCTCCATGCCCCAGGCTAGGTCCCCCCTACCTACATGTCCTCACCCACAGGCATCCCCAACTTCCATCGACTCTTCTTACAGGCCCCTGCCACCCATCTCCCCCACCAGGCCAAGGTCCCCTTGGGCCCCTTCCTCCTTTCACTCTCATGGTACCTGTAGCTTCCAGCCTCATAACTGCCCCCTGCCTCACTCCTCTCCCCTTACCCAGGCTGACTTCCCACCCTTCTCCAGCTTGGCTTCTGAGGCTGTGGACAGTCCCCCAACACACACCAGGCCAGGGCCAGTGTCCTGAGGAGATGGGGCTTTGTATATGCATATCTCTTCATTAGATGGGTAACGCTAAGGCAGAGAGGAACCCTAAGAAGGGCAGGTCCCATCTGAGTCCTGCTCCCCGCTTTTTTTCCTGCTAATCCAGATAATTCTGGGCAGCCCAGAAAACACATCTATACTCACCAAGGCTGTTGGGTCCCTTCTAATATGCCCGGCCCCTAAGCCTCCCCTGGGATCTGCAGGGACAGCACTAGCTGGACTTAACAGCCTGAGGACTCTGGTGTGGCCAGAGCTGGAGGCAGTGAAGCCCATCCATGCTGCCTGCTTTCCCATTGCCCAAGGGAAGGCTGGGGCTATCCCTTATTACTGACCCCCCCCCCAAACTATCCTGGGCACAGTGATATGACCCCATGGGGCCTAGAACCTTATTCCAAGGTCAGGGTCTCCCCAGCCATGTGCCAGGACCCCCATCCCTGCAAGGTGTGCTCCAGGTGAGGGCTGCAGAGAACCAGATAGGCTCTCATCACACAGGCAGCCCCTTCCCCTTGAGACTGTCACCTCCTGCACAGCCAGGGTGGGTGAGAGCAGGGCAGTGGCATGGACAGTACGGTACGGACGGGGAGACAGGAAGCCCAGCTGGGTGAGGGCTCAGGTGAACCTCATCAGAATTGAGGTGCCCCCAAAAGGAAGGGCTGCTGTGAGGGGGTCTCTCAAAGGGTACTGGGAGAGGCTTTCGGGAAGGTAGGAGTAAGGTTGGAATGACTCCATGTCTGGAGCTCCTATGAGGCTCATGAGCTGAAGTGTGGCCCTCTGAGGCCTCAACTCTGGCTTCCTGGCAAGCATACAGCCTAGGGCACATCCCCAGAGGCCAGTGCCTACCTACAACCCCATCAGGGTGGTGGAGCCCTCGGAGTGAATCCTTTTCCCTCCCAAGCTTCCCTGAACATTTCCTTCCCTGGCCTCGGTCAGTACCTCTCCCCATCTGTTTCCATCCAGGGCCTCATTATCAGATCCCAGCCCCACACATCCCATTGTGCCCTGGACACCACCAAACTCCTCACTGGACTATGTCAGTTTACTCTCCTCCAAGTCACTCCTGCCGGTCTCCCAGCCCTGCTGGGAATGCAGTCCTCTTTGTGTCCCCTGCAGCTGGCTCCAGTTCTTGTATGGCCATGACCTCTGCTCTGCCACAGCATAGCTCACCAGGACTGATACAGAAATGTGGCCTAAGAGCCCCCATGCTGAGTCTCAGCTCTACTAAGTCACTTCTCTTCACAGTAACCTGCAACACACCTCCCCAACATGGTTCCAGGGTAAAGAGTAGAGTCCCTGGCTTGGTATGCAAGGTCCCTTAGAACCAGACCACTCCCAGCAGCTCAAGCTCTCTTCAGCACACCTGTAGTCTCTAAGGGCCAGGCATGGGCTTAGAAGAGAAATCAAGCCCCATCCTTGAGGAGCTCAAACTTGGCAACAGATGTGGCACTTGTTCCCCTGCCTGGGTGTTGCATCTCCATGAGCACCCAGGGTTGGGCCTATCAGGGTTCTGCGTTGCCCAGCATCTTGTCTCCAGCTGGTTGCAAAGCAGAATCATCTTTGCAGTACCCCAGTCCTGGGTCGTAAAAGGTGCTCGACAAATGTCTCCCAATTGGCAACTTACGGCAGCAAATGGTGAGGGAAAGGCACTGGGGCAGGGTGAGAGTGATATAAGGTTGCTTGGGCTACTTCCAAGCTAGGGGGCGGGGGCGGGGGCGGGGGCGGGGGCACGGACTTCTGAATAGCCCTCTTCTGAATGACCTTGTCCCAGCACCCTGCTTGTGACTGCCAGGCAGCAACTTCCCCAAAGGAAAATTGGGCCCCTTGCTTTCAACTTCCCCTTGGGATCCCAGAGAACCTGACTGTGGAAGCACGGTGAGGGAGGGGGGCGTGCAGGAGGAGTGGCCTACCTGCCCACCCACCAAGGGGACCAGAGCCCACATAGGTAACAGAGGGACTAGGTAGGTAAGAGCTGCACGGGGTGCTGGCTGCCTCAGAAGATGGGAAGGGGACTGTCAGGCCAGCAGCTCTGGACTTGCCTGGGACAGATGTAGTCAAGGGAGGGGGCTTGGGCCCCACTGAGCTCAGGGCTATTCTTGGAGCCTGAGTCAGCGGAGGGAAGGATTCTTGCCCTGCTTGTCTAGGCAGCAGTTAGAAACCAAATAGGAATACTATGCCTCAGGCTATCTTCCTTCCAGAATCCAGAGTAAACACACGAAGAGAGGCATCCTTGGAGACAGCCCTTGGCTCCTTCTGGTCCATCCCAGCAAACCAGGGACCACCAGAGGGTGACCTGGCACAAGGTCCAGTGAGGAGTTTCCCATCTGAGCCTGCAAAGATTCCAAGCTGGGACTCCTACAGGGGCAAAGGTTGGGTCTGCACTTCCTATGGACTCCCACAGCCCACTCCTGGGACAGGCTGGCTGAGGAAGTGGCTGAGTGGAAACATCTGGGCTCAGCTCCCTGTAGGCATCAAAGACTTCTGGACCCTGCTGCAGCCCCCGCACTTGCCCCTGGCTGAGGACACATCAGCCTGTGAGAAGGCAGGAGGATCCAGGGGCCGAGGAAGTCCTTGCTCCCTATCTACTGCCCAATGGACTCCACGCCAATGCCAAAAGAGGAACAACACATTTCTCAGCAGAGGACTTTATTGGTGGTCACCTGTGGCACAGGCTGGAGGAGCCAGAGTGCTATTTGTGGTGGGGGGACCACGAGCCCCAGCCCCACCCTCTTGCTTACACAGGCTTCCTGCCTAGAAGCGCAGCCAGAACATGCCGCTGCGGATCCGGTTGTAGTCTGTGAGCTGCTCGATGGGGCCTGTGGGGAAAGGGTGGAGCATCAGGGTGGGGTACCTGGCCTGCACAGGGACACCTGGCCCTGTGCCGCACCCAGCTCGGAGCTGCTGCCCAGAGCAGCACAAGACAGGCTTTGAGTCGAAAGAGGAAGAGAACATTCCCCCAGGGGTGCTAAGCTTGTCCCTTCATGCTCTGGCCCTTGAAGCCCCGCCCCACATGGAGGTGCCCGTTACCTGGCGGGTGCAGGGTGTTGATGGAGGCACCTTGGCAGGCAATCAAGGAGCTGCTGGGACAGGTTTTCTGAGCAAGAACTCCCTGGCAGCCAGGGGACTGGGGAGAGCTGCTGGGGGCCTTAACTGGCTGCTCTGTGTAAGCTGGGGAGTGGGGGAGCAGAGGTGGAAGGGGAAGCCAAGAGAATGCCCTGAGGACACAGGAAGCAGACTCCCTAGGTTACTTACCATATCCAGCCACTGCTGGGCACTGGTCATAGAAGTACTTGGAGCAGATCTCACGTACCATACTGGCATCAACCTCCTGCAGGGTGAGGTAGAGGGCATGTTGGCCAACAGGCACCTGGCCACCACCTCAACCAGTCAGCATCATCCAGCTGGCCAAGATCTCCCACAGGGAGTGTGCAGCTGTCCCCAACCCAAAAGGGGAAAGGCAGAAAGGATTCCTGCTATAGACTTCCATGGGCCCCACTCATCTCCACAGCCATCAGCACCTCTGCCCCGCCCTCCCATCCCATTATACCACCCTTGCAGGTGACAGCTGCCTAGGACACCAGGGATGCCTACAGGAGCAGGCTCTCTGCTTTGCCAGACCCCAACGCTGCACCTCCCAGGTGAATGCCAGGCCAAGACTCCAGAACCTCTCCCAGGGGCCCATGTTACCGCAATCCGGCTTTCCCATTCAGCCAGGGGAATGCGGCGGCCATAGGTCAGGAGGCTGCGTCCGATGTCCTCACACACAGGAGTGGTGCCTTTAAGGGTGGGGGAAGGCTCAGAAGTCCACCCAGCCTAATCCTGGACTCACAGGTACACAACCTCCAGCCTGAGGCTGACAAGGACCTCCCTGACCTCATGCTGACCCAGATCACAGCTCTCTCTTTATGGCCACCTGTTAATTGTAGCGACAGGCTATGGACCTGTCCCACACCTGCCTGCCTCTGCAAGGGTGGGGTGGTGGGGCACTGTGTGATCTTCAAAGTTTTCCTTTCTAACCTTGGTTAGTTAGGAGTGGTGGCCACCTAGGGACTGTCGCTGGCAAGATGCTCTCTACCCCTCCCTGCTGAGCTGCAGGACTCACCGTCTAGCTGAGATACCAGGGCATTTCTGAGGATGTTTTTGCCCCGAGCCACTGCACTCTCCGTGGTACTGGTACACAGGCGCATCCTAAAGTTGGGGGCAGGGGGTGGTGTTCATTCTCAGCCTACGTGTCGTCTCCCAGCCTTCCACTGTGCTGGTCAAAGCCCCCATCCCACCTAGGAGTACCAGGCTGCCACATACCACTGGCCTTGCAGCACATAGATCATGTCATCGATTTTCATTCGGTCACAGACAAAGTGTGCACCCAGCAAGCCTGTTTCTGCATAGCAGATGTTGAAGGTCTGGAAACTCTGGCACAGCTGCTTGGCCGCAACAACTGAAGCCAGTGGGCTGGACAGGTGCTGCCAGGGGGGACAGGTGATGAGCACCCACCTCTTGTCTTTGACACACTGTGACCCCATGCACAGCAGCACAAAGCCCCAGCACCTCTCTTCCCTGGAGGCAAGGTCCCATGCTTGCTCTGGCACTCACCACGCCACCACCGTAAGTGCAGTCATAGTGGCCGATGATGGCATTGGCCACTTGCAAGGCCACATTGTCCGGGTTGGCCCAGCCAGGACCCTCTACTGCAATGGCCACGTGGGCTAAAGGTAGAGCATCATCACGGTGGCGGATCTGAAACGGTACATAACAAAGCTGCGGGACACCCAGCCTGCCTGGGGAACAGAACAGGCGGCAGGTATGGAGTGTGTACATGTGTGTGAACATGTGTGCCTGTGACACAGCAGCCACGGGACTCCTTTCCAACTGCTGAAGTATCTCTGGAGTCACCAGGGTAACCATGCACACGTGGGTCCTCCCACTGGCCCCCAGCTGAGAGCACTACCCCTGTCCAAAAGGCAGCACACCTCACTGCCAGTGAAGCGGCATGGAGTAAAAGCAGGTACAGCATCCTCTGGGTACTGCCAAGAGATGTCACCAAGGTGCTTCTGGGCAAGATCTAACAGCTGCTGGTGCTCCACTCCTGCAAAGACAGACAGTACATTACTGACCAGTCAGGGCCAAAGGCACAGGGTGGGGGAATTCACAGACAGGCTGAGGACCCCCATGTCCTGTCTTAGTGGGAGAAACTGGAAGGAATATGTGACATTAGAACAGGGTGAGGAGGCTGGGCACGGTGGCTCAAGCCTGTAATCCCAGCACTTTGGGAGGCCAAGGCGGGTGGATCACGAGGTCAAGAGATCAAGACCATCCTGGTCAACATGGTGAAACCCCGTCTCTACTAAAAATACAAAAAACATTAGCTGGGCATGGTGGCACGTGCCTGTAATCCCAGCTACTCAGGAGGTTGAGGCAGGAGAATTGCCTGAACCCAGGAGGCGGAGGCTGCAGTGAGCCGAGATCGCGCCATTGCACTCCAGCCTGGGTAACAAGAGTGAAACTCCGTCTCAAAAAAAAAAAAAAGAACAGGGTGAGGAGAGAGGGTCCTCCACAGACAGAACCTGCCTTGTGGACAGGACAGGCACCTCAGGGCCAGATAACTCCAATGGCCTCAGTCTCAGGAGAGCAGCAGCGCTGAGCTTCAAAATGGGCTGCCAGGTGATGCAAGCATAGGTTCTCACCCGAGAATATGCATCCCACCTACATCAAGGACAAGACTGGTACTCCCTGGGCACAAAGCCACCTGGCCTGCCTTTTCCCTCTAGCTCTCCCTCAAGTAGATCTGGCTGTTGGCCCTGAAAGGGGTGGCAAGTCAGGGGGCAGAAAGAGGCACTATTGCAGGGCTGTGATTAGCTCTTGGGTCCCCTGAGAGCTGGGGACATTTGCAAGTAATGTTACAAACACACACCCCAGGACTCCTTGTTGAAGGAGCTCCCCTCCTTACCACCACAAGAGGAGGTCTCTGTGGAGCCTCGACTGGTGAACACTGTGGCAATGCTGCCCCAGGATGACAGCCACCAGTTACGTTGACCTTTTATTCCTTCCTTCTGTGAGCTCAAGCCCTGCTAGTCTGACAGACACATCAGACTGCTCTCGTGCCCAGGTTTGCCAGTTCCAAAGCCTCCGGTCATGCTCTTCCTATTGGTCTCTTTTGCTCACTCAGCTGCCAAGGTGGTAAACTGAAATGTTTTTTTTTTTTCTGAGACAGAGTCTGACTTTGTCACCCAGGCCGGAGTACAGTGGCATGATCTCAACTCACTGTAACCTCCGCCCACTGGGTTCAAGCGATTCTCCTGCCTCAGCCTCTCAAGTAGCTGGGATTATAGACACCCACCACCATGCTCAACTAATTTTTGTATTTTTAGTAGAGACGGGGTTTCACCATGTTGGCCAGCTGACCTCAGGTGAGTCACCCACGTCAGCTTCCCAAAATGCTAGGATTACAGGCATGAGCCACCGTGCCTGGCCAAAATGGAAGCATCTTGACCCCAGTCCCCTACCCATGCCCTGACCCCAATCAGGTTCCATCTATAAAATCACCTGGAGTCCATCTACTGCTCCCCATCGCTCCTGCCAGGTCCCTGCCACAGCCCCTCTCGAGCCAGCCTGCCTCCACATAGCAGCAGGGCAAACCTTAGAACACTTCAGGCCTTGACGCTGCTCTTCCCCTGTGCTCAGTTCTCCACACCCCATCTAAGTAACACTTATCACCGTTTAGGCTTCTGTTCAAAAGGCAGGTGCTTTAAAAAGCCCCTTCCCCAACGTATAACTCTAAGTCCCCCATGAAATCTCCCCCACCTTTCTGTGCCTTCCTTTTAAGGCACTTCTCAGTCTGTACCAGACATGCATCACCACACAACTAACAGCTGGCTCACCCAAGGGCAAGGCCACAAGGAACAAGGCCAGGGGCTTATATCCCCTACAAACCTATAAACTCAGTATCCAAGTACCAGGTGGGGCTAAGGCAGGCCTGGGCCAGAAGGACAGCATCCTGTATAACTAGTCCCAGTGGTGGTAGCAGGGTAGAATCCTACCCCACCTCAGAGAGCACAGGAGGAAAGTCATTACCCTCAAGCATAAGGTGGGGGCAGGGTCCCCTGGGTGGAAGGTCCTTTATGGTGGGACCCAGGACCTGGGCTCTGATAACTGACATTGGGCCCCCCTACCCAGGGCTTCAGTGAGCCCATCGCTCACCTCCCGCTGCTGCCAGCACCATTCGAGGGGCCTTGTAATGCCTGCTGAGGTACTCAGTCAAGTCTGCACGAGACAGCTTCCTACAAGACATATGGCCAATGTGTCAACACCTCTTCCCACTGGAGTGAGTTGGGCTACAGGAATGGCACTGATGAGGCAGACCAGGAGAGGCATGGTTTCTCTGAAGTGGGCTCTGCCACACCCCCCAACCCCCTTTCCTTATCTCTGCCACCCCCTGCTCCAGGGCCCAGAGGGGAGCCCTCGTCTGCCCTTGCCTCACGCCTGACCTGAGGACAGGCTCATAGTCCTCTCTGATAAGGTGTGAGCCAACACTGTGGGACTCTCAAAGGGCAGTATCAGAGCTCTGGGAGCCATCCCCAAAGGAGACAAGAGACCACATGGAGGGGACAACCGGACACCCCCATCCCTGGACTGTCAGGACAGGCACCGAAACATACCTTAAAACAAAGCCCAAAATTCAAGTGAAGCTCACAAAGCCATTAAAAAAGATTCACTGGACCACACGGATATAGAAACTGTCTCCAATTGCATAACTTGGGAAAATAACCACCACAGACAGCTAGCCAACTAAAAATGTGACCTGGAAAGGATCTGCCCAGACCAGAAAGGGACATGCATCCCACAAGCCCAGCCACCTCTCACCTGACATTCTCACTGGTCCCCTCCACAGCCTGGGCTAGAGATGTGCCCTGGAATGCTGTGGCATGCAGGTAGTCAAAGACCACGTCTCGCATGGAGGCATCATTCTCCTGCATCTCCCGCAGGATCACATCACGTTCTTTCTCGATCTGTGAGTCTTCCAGACTACAGTTCTGCACAACGTCACCCAGGATCTCCACAACTAGATGCAAGGAGGACATGTTTAGGCACCAGGTGGACCACTGGAGACCCACGGCAGCACAAAATCCCCGGGCCTGGCATCTTCTGGGGCCCACACCTAGTTGCCCTGCTGCAAACCATATACCAAGGGTAATATGATTCTGTGGTCAACCAGGGGCTCCTGGGCTCCTGCTCTGCTCCCCTGCCCTCCAACCCGCCCTCCATCCCCACCTCTTCCTCCAGGTGTTACCTTTTGGCAGATCCTTGGACAGCGCCTTGATGTAGTAAGCTGTGTGCTCTCGGGTGCTGTAGGCATTAAGATGGGCCCCTATGCTCTCCACCTCCTTCTCCAGGGCACTGCCAGGCCGATTCTTTGTTCCCTGGAACCAGATATCAACTGGACCAATCAGGAGCCACACGGGAGCCCAAGAATCCTGTCCTAAGAGGCTATTGAGACCCAGCAGGACTACTGGTCCACGGATACCTCCCTCAGGATAGCCTCTGGGGACATAGATCCCAGAGTCTGTGCTTACCAAGTACTAGGCCTTGTGGTGACCAAGGCCATGGCATCATGGGCCAACAGAATAGAGACAGCTAGGGTCAGGACAGAAGGGCATGGCCACAGCAAGTGTAGCCTAAAGTCCAGAGCTCCTGTTACAGCTTACCAATGAGTGGTGGGGTCATTACCAGTATACCTGCCCCTCTTATTGACAGCTGTGGTCAGCTAAGCCCACACCTGTGTTCAAGTGATGGAACCCACTCCTCCCGTGCCATTCATATGACTGTATGTGTTTGTGTATACATGCTAGTGGCCACTTCTGTGGGACCCAATCCTACTCCTATGTGTGGAGAACAGTGTTGCTATCTCTTGGTATGCACACATATGTTAATTCTGCACACTTATCTGTGACACTGCAGCTGGCTGGGCTGCCCATTATGGCTCCATGGCCCTGACCATCCCATACTCCTCCAATTTCTCATTCCTCTAAAAAACATGGGTCTTGGCCGGGCGCAGTGGCTCACGCCTGTAATCCCAGCACTTTGGGAGGCCGAGGTGGGTGAATCACCTGAGGTCAGGAATTCAAGACCAGCCTGGCCATCAGGGTGAAACCACAGCTTTAAAAAATAAAAAATAAAAAAACATGGGTCTTTACTTTACAATCAAAGGATGCCCAGGTATTCCACAAGAACAGAACATTTCACAAGCAAGCATGCATGCCCATGTCTGTGGGTTTGCTACAATGCACATGCATTTCTATGTGTGTTCCTCAAGTCCCTTGCATGCATGCACATAACGCAGGCCTGACTTCTCTGTTGAAAAGTGGGGCTCCTGTGGCTTCCTGGGTCTTCTTGGCTCTGAGGGCCTTATACAGGGGCTCATCAGATACATGCCACTCAGGAGAGGTTAAGCTCATGTGGCTCCTTTTAGGAAGGCCAGCCAGACATCAGCCCCACAACTGAGGCACATAATCAGGCTAATTTTTCTGAACTTCATCCTCAGGAGGGACAACAGGTAGCTCTAAGCCCAGAGGAGACAGACTTCAAGAGCCTCACCTTGAAAGCCAGATGCTCCACAAAGTAGCCTGCCCCATTGTTCTTCTCAGTCTCAAAACGGCTGCCAACATCAATCCACACTCCCACCTGGACAAGAAGCCACCGACAAAGGTTACCCACAAACCACTCCCCAGCCCCTTACTCACACCCCATGCCAAGTGACTCAGTACAAGCCCCAGGCAGGGACTCATGAGTCCTGGAGTCAGGGAGAGCTGCCCCAGCAGGATCCCTGTGCTTGGAGGTACAATCATGCCTGAGAAACGGAGGGCCTGCCGAATGGCTAGTCACACTGCATCATCGCTCTCCTGATTGGCTATCAAGGACCCTCGAGGCAATTCTAACTATGCACATTTACCTGGTCTCACCAGCATAGAAAATCCTTAAATTCAGTCTCACTTTTCAGTTAATTATTTGTCTAGGCATACAACATAACATTTGCAAATAACAACTTATTTTTTCCTTCCTAAAAATTACACGCTGCCTTTGTTCTGGTGATGATTTTATCCTTTCAGCATTAAGGAAGAGACTATTGG
>NW_022436963.1:229406-240812 GCF_009761245.1 Sapajus apella
AAAAAAAAAAAAAAAAAAGATTGAGGGGAAGAGAAAGGAGGCTATCATTTTTTCATTTTTACACTTCTGTATTATTTTCAAGCAGATTTTTTAATTTTTGCAAAAAAAGTTACTCTTGAAATAACTGTTTGACAAAGTAGTAAACATAAGAAGCCATGTTTCCCAGCTGGGCATGGTGGCTCATGCCTCTAAGCCCAGCACTTTGGGAGGCCGAGGCGGCTGGATCACGAGGTCAGGAGTTCGAGACCAGCCTGACCAACATGGTGACACCCATCTCTACTAAAAATACAAAAATTAGCCAGGCATGGCATGCACCTGTAATCCCAGCTACTCAGGAGGCTTGAACCCAGGAGGCAGAGGGTGCAGCAAGCCAAAATCATACCGTTGCACTCCATCGTGGGTGACAAAGCAAGACTCCGTTGCAAAAAAAAATCCTCATTCTGATTGCCAGCAGAATTTAACAAAGCCCCTAGCTCAGTGAATCCAGAGCATAGCCCTCTGGAAAAATGCCCTGAAGATAATAAGCAGAATAGAGCACAGGCTCCCATCTCTTGCCTGGATCACTACACCTTTAGAAAAGGTAAATTCGGGCCGGGCGCGGTGGCTCAAACCTGTAATCCCAGCACTTTGGGAGGCCGAGGCGGGTGGATCACAAGGTCAAGAGATCGAGACCATCCTGGTCAACATGGTGAAACCCCGTCTCTACTAAAAATACAAAAAATTAGCTGGGCATGGTGGCGCGTGTCTGGGCATGGTGGCGTAGTCCCAGCTACTCAGGAGGCTGAGGCAGGAGAATTGCCTGAACCCAGGAGGCGGAAGTTGCGGTGAGCCACGATCGTGCCATTGCACTCCAGCCTGGGTAACAAGAGCGAAACTCCGTCTCAAAAAAAAAAAAAAAAGGTAAATTCAATGATCCTAGCCCTTGCCTCTTCCTATACCTAAGATACTGCCTGACAGGATTAATGATTATGCTTCTGTAACCTATAACCAGATGTACTCTCACACCCAAACCTTGATGAGATTTTCCTCTAATGTAACTTCTGAGCAGTTGGAGAGCCACCAACACCAGTGTATAAGCTATGTCGGAAACACTGTTTTGGAGCAGTCTAGCAAAAACTCCCTGAGAGGCTCTCCCGGGTTGCAGTTCTCATAACACTTCTGAATAGAACTAACTTTAAATATTTAAAAGCCTGATTTTTCTTTAGTTAACATAACAAAGCATACCTCAGAATTCTTTTTCCTCTTACAGATACATATTATTTATTTTGCTTCCATATTTGTTATGTTTCCAAAAACTACTTTTTTTTTCCTTTTTTCTTTTCTTTTCTTTTTTTTTTTTTTGAGACAGGTCTCACTTTGTCCTCGGGGCTGGAGTGCAGTGACTCGATCTCAGATCACTGCAGCCTTGACCTCCTGGACTCAAGCAATTCTCCCACCTCAGACTCCAAAGTAGCTGGGACTATAGGTACATGTCACCATGCCCAGCTAATTTTTTGTATTTTTAGTAGAGATGCGGTTTTGCCATGTTGGCCGGCTGGTCTCAAACTCCTGGCCTGAAGCTATCTGCCTGCCTCAGCCTCCCAAAGTGCTAGGATTACAGGGGTGAGCCACGACATCTTACTAAAAAACTACTCTTGTAATTAAAATAAAACTATCTTTATAAAAATCAGGTCAGGCACCATGACCACAAGCTCACACCACCACACCCGGATAATTTTTTAAAAAATTTTTGTAGAGACAGGGGTCTCACTATGTTGCCTAGGCTGATCTTGAACTCCTGGGCTCAAGTAATCCTCCTGCCCCAGCCTCCCTAAGTGCTGGGATTGCAGGCGTAAGCCACCATGCCAGGCTGACTTCATTTCTTATAAAGGGTTACAAACCTGCAGGCTGGGAATCAGGCCTCTATTCAAAACCAGAGACAGGCCCTTCAAAAGAAGAGGGATTGGGGCAGGAGCTTTATGTAGAATGGCTTGGCTAAACATACATATTCAGCCAGGTGCAGTGGCTCACACCTCTCAGCACTTTGGGAGGCCAAGGCAGGCGGATCACGAGATCAGGAGATTGAGAATATTCTGGCTAACACAGTGAAACCCCGTCTCTACTAAAAATACAAAAAATTAGCCAGGCATGGTGGCACAAGCCTGTAATCTCAGCTACTCAGGAGGCTGAGGCAGGAGAATTGCTTAAACGTGGGAGACAGAGGTTGCAGTGAGCCAAGATTGTGCCACTGCACTCTGGCCTGGGCGATAGAACAAGACTCCATCTCAAATAAAAATAAAAAAAAGCATATTCAACAGGTTACAGGAGGAGCTATGGATACTCATGAAGGGGGTCCTAATGCAAGTATACTGAATAAACATGTGTGTTGCATATGACCCATGTTCACTTTGGGGTGGAGACTTAACATTTAAATGTGTTGCAATTAGCCCGATATGTCAAAATATGAAGCAGGGATACAAAAGCACTCAGTGCACAGGCTCCATAAACCAGCTAAAGCCAGTCCCTGGTCAGTGGTCTCCTATCAGGAAAAAGTCATCAAAATCAGTCTCTTGTCCAATCAAAGCCATACTTAACGGCTTGTGGAACAGGGAGTGGGGTCAGTGTTTGGTGATGGATGAACTGCAACTGTTTCCATATTGTTTATCTCAAGTCCAGTGCTTGGTTAGCTGCTGGAGAAAAAGAAAACGCTTGCAGCAGTTAGAAAATAGTTTATTCTTTTTTTTTTGAGACAGAGTTTCACTCTTGTTACCCAGGCTGGAGTGCAGTGGCGCGATCTCGGCTCACCGCAACCTCCGCCTCCTGGGTTCAGGCAATTCTCCTGCCTCAGCCTCCTGAGTAGCTGTGATTACAGGCACGCGCCACCATGCCCAGCTAATTTTTTGTATTTTTAGTAGAGACGGGGTTTCACCATGTTGACCAGGATGGTCTCGATCTCTTGACCTCATGATCCACCCGCCTCGGCCTCCCAAAGTGCTGGGATTACAGGCTTGAGCCACCGCGCCCGGCCAGTTTATTCTTTAAGTGTCAGGGCGAATGACTTAACTCTTGCCTGGCATGGCCTTAGGTCTTGTTTATGCTTTGGTATCTTATTGCTACAAAGAGTTCATTCACTCAGTCTTGTGATCTCTATTTCTTTATTTTTCTTTCTTTTTTGAGACAGAGTCTCATTCTGTTGCTCAGGCTAGAGTGCAGTGACAGGATCTTGGCTCACTGCAACCTCCACTTCCCCGGCTCAAGTGATCCTTCTGCCTCAGGCTCCTGAGTAGCTGGGACCACAGGTGCACATCATCACACCCAGCTAACTTAACTTTTATATTTTTTGTAGTGACAGGATTTCACCATGTGGCCCAGGATGGTCTCAAACTCTGGGCTCAAGTGATTGTCCTGCCTCAGCCTCCCAAAGTGCTGGGACTACAGGCATGAGCCACCACACCTGAACATGATCTCTATTTTTTTTTTTTTTTTTGAGACAGAGTCTTGCTCTGTTGCCAGGCTGGAGTACTGTGGTGCAATCTCCCCTCACTGCAACCTCCACCTCCTGGGTTCAAGTGATTCTCCTGCCTCAGCCTCCCAAGTAGCTGAGACTACAGGCACATGTCACGATGCCCAGCTAATTTTTGTAGTTTTAGTAGAGACAGGTTTCACCATGTTGGCCAGGATGGTATCGGTCTCTTGACCTCACGGTCCACCCACCTCGGCCTCCCAGCGTGTTGGAATTACACGTGAGTCACCATGCCTGGCTTTTTTTTTTTTTTTTGAGACGAAGTTTTGCTCTTGATGCACAGGCTGGAGTGCAAAGGTATGATCTCAGCTCACCACAACCTCTGCCTCCCAGGTTCAAGTGATTCTCCTGCCTCAGCCTCCAAAGTAGATGGGATTACAGGCATGCACCACCACACCTGGATAATTTTGCATTTTTAGTAGAGACAGGGTCTTCCATGTTGGTCAGGCTGGTCTCAAAGTCCTAACTTCAGGCGATCCACCCGCCTCAGCCTTGAAACTGCTGGGATTACAGGTGTGAGCCACCACGCCTGGCCTCTTTTTTATTTATTTATTTATTTTTGTGAAAGTCTGACTCTCTGTCACTCAGGCTGGAATGTAGTGGCCTGATCATGACTCACTGCAGCTTTGACCTTCCTAAGATCAAGTGATCCTCCCACCTCAGCCTCCCAGGTAGCTGGGACTAAAGGTGCACACCACTATGCTTAGCTAATTTTTTTTTTCTTTTTTTTTTTTTTGTAGCGATGGAGTTTTGCCATGTTGCCTAGGCTGGTCTCAAACTCCTCAAGCAATCCATCTGCCTCAGCCTCCCAAAGTGCTCGGATTATAGGCGTAAGCCACCACATCTGGCCATAAAATATTTTTTCCATCATTTTACTTCCAGTGTTTTTGTGTCCTTGTATCTGAAGTGAGTCTCTTGTAGACAACATATAGATTAACCTTTTTTTAAAACCAATCTGAAAATTGTTTTTTAAATAGGAGAGTTTAATCTATTTACATTTAATGAGATTACTACTGACAAATGATTTGCTTCTGCTGTTTAGCTTTTCTGTATATCTTATATTTTGTTATTCCTCCATTACTGCCTTTTTTTCTTTTTTGGTGTTTGATTTTTGAAGTATACCATTAGAGCATTTTGATTATCTTTTTTTTTTTTTGGCTGTTGTCCTAAGTTTATTGAGAATAATACAGCATTGCAGAAAAGATTCAAACAGGTCCCTAAGGCATTTTGAAATTCATCCCAGTTGTAAGCTGAGTGACCTGCAGGTTGGACAGACTGCCAAAATCCAAAAGCTTCAGCGTTTCCTTTGTGTCAGGATCTACTTCAATGATCTCCTGATCCAGGGCTGAGACCTCAGGAACGCAATTGTCTTTCCTTTCTCTCTCCTCCTCCTGCAGCTTGATAGAGATACCTCTTGCTGGGCCTCTCTGAATCCGCTTCATCAGATGCGCGACATAGTCTGCCATCTTGTTGCAGAGCTTCTTGCTAGGGATAATGGCAGTCTCCTGACACATGCGCTTGTTTGTACGGAAGTTGTTGCCCAGGCGCGTGTAGTACTTTTCTATGATGACCCGGGCCGCCTTCTTCACGGTTTTGGTGCGATCATGGCCCATGCTGGCGGGTCCTTAGTGACTTTTTTTTTTGGAAATAGAATCTTGCTCTGTCACTCAGGCTGGAGTGTAGTGGCTTGATCTTGGCTCATTGCAGTCTCTGCCTCCTGGGTTCAAGAGATTTGCCTGCCTCAGTTTCCTGAGTAGCTGGGACTACAGGAGCACATCGCCACACAGGCTCATTTTTGCATTTTTAGTAGAGATGGGGTTTTACAATGTTGACCAGGCTGGTTTCAAACTCCTGACCTCAGGTGATCTGCCCACTTCAGCCTCCCAAAGTGCTGGGATTACAGGTGTGAGCTGCGGCGCCTGGCCTCAGTTATCAAGTTCCCTGATCCTTTATTCTTTCTGCCTGCTCCAATCTGCTGCTGAATTTCCTCTAGTGAAATTTTCATTTCAGTTACTATATTTTCAGGTTCAGATTTTCTGTTTGGTCCCTTTAAAATTATTCCTTTATTAATATTCTTTTTGTTCAGACATAATTTTCCTAATTTCCTTTAGTTCTTTGTCCATGGCTTCCCTTAGTTCATTGAACATATTAAGAGAGCTGATTTATTGTTTTTGATTAATAATTCCAATGCCTGGGCTTTCTGATGGATACTTGCTGTCAAAATCTTTTTCAGCGAGCTGCACTGGCTTATGCCTACAATCCCAGAACTTTGGAAGGCCGAAGTGAGTCACTTGAGTCCAGGAGTTTGAGATCAGTATGGACAACATAATGAGACCCTGTCTTTTTTTTTTTTTTTTTTTTTGAGAGACAAACTCTCTCTTGTCCCCTGGGCTGGAGTGCAGTGGCTCAGTCTCAGCTCACTGTAACCTCTGCCTCCCAGGTGATTCTCCTGCCTCTGTCAGCCTCCCAAGTAGCAGGAATTATAGGCACATGCCACCACTCCTGGCTAATTTTTGGTTTTTTGTTTTTCTTTTTAGTAGAGATTGACCTCTTAAAAAAAAATTCTCCTGATTGTATTTTGCTGTACATTAAAAAATAATAAGTTTAAAAATAGGCCAGGCGCAGTGGCTCATGCCTATAATCACAGCACTTTGGGAGGCCAAGGTGGGCAGATCACAAGGTCAGGAGTTTGAGACCAGCCTGGTCAATATGGTGAAACCCTGTCTCTGCTAAAAATACAAAAATTGACAGGCACAGTGGCTCATACCTGTAATCCCAGCACTTTGGGAGGCCAAGGTGGGTGGATCACCTGAGGTCAGAAGTTGGATACCAGCCTGGCCCACAGCTAAACTTCATCTCTACTTAAAATACAAAAAAATTAACTGGGCGTGGTGGCGTATGCCTGTAATCCCAGCTATTCAGGAGGCTGAGGCAGGAGAATCGCTTGAACCCAGGAGGCAGAAGTTGGGATGAGCCTAGATCGTGCCATTGCACTCCAGCCCGGGCAACAAGAGCGAAACTACATCTCAAAAAAACCCAAAAAACACAGCCATCTAACAGCACTCACTTCGGACCTCTGTCCTTGACTCCAGCCCACTTCTCACTTGGAGGACATCAGAGAGGTTGTGGCATTTTCGGGGTCCAGCCAAGGGAAAGGTGAGTTGAGGATGGTTCCAGGTTGGGTTCTCTGGGAATCTGACTCCAAGAGGAAGATCAGAGTACAAGATATTTACAAGAGTCTCTTGAGACGAGCACCTGAGGGAGGGAGGGAAAGGGTTGGGCAAAGAAGTCTGGCTATAGGGGCTCTGCACAGCCAGAGTGGACCTGTCTGCTGGCCCTCCCCACAGCAGCTGGCAGCTGGCCTTCGTGTGGCATATCTGTGAGTCTACCACAGGGACACATCGGGTTTAGAGGAACATATTTATGTGGTTTGCTCCACTCTTGTGTAAAGTTAGCTTGTTGGTCTTGTCCTAGAATAAACTAGGAACGTGGCTCGTACGAAAATCCTGCGACAGAAGTGCAAAGTCCTATTGCCTTAAGGACATGCCCCACGGCATCCAGTGCTGGGAAAACCGTGAGCCGTGGAAGGAAAATAAGATTTGAAATGTGTGGAACCAGAAGTTCATCTGTGGGAAATTCTTCCAAATTTCACAGTTCTTATATGAAAGAAGGCTAATGACAGTTTCTCAAATTTGACAACAATCCAGAACATTTACATGGCACCATCAACAACAGGCTAGGAAGTTTAACTTTTCTTTTGAGACGGAGTTTCGCTCTTGTTACCCAGGCTGGAGTGAAGAGGCGTGATCTCGGCTCACCGCAACCTCCGCCTCCTGGATTCAGGCAATTCTCCTGCCTCAGCCTCCTGAGTAGCTGGGATTACAGGCACGTGCCACCATGCCCAGCTAATTTTTTGTATTTTTAGTAGAGACGGGGTTTCACCATGTTGACCAGGATGGTCTCAATCTCTTGACCTTGTGATCCACCCGCCTCGGCCTCCCAAAGTGCTGGGATTACAGGCTCGAGCCACCGCGCCCAGAGGAAGTTTTAACTTTTCTAAACTATCAATAATTAGAACACAAGTTTCAACCATGTTAGGAGGAAGACTGAACTATCTTTTCTCTGTATGGAAAATATCTCCCCCGAAAATCACAAAATACTTGTCCTATGTAGAGGTCTTCAGAGTAAGAAGCCAGACTATGTAGGGGACCAAAGTATTACAGAAATATGTCAGGAAGTTGCCACAAGTTATGTTATTTTTCTGGATTTAGTATTTGTCAATTTTTAAAAAAAGTTTTCAAGAAAAAAGTTTTGTCATTTATTTTTTCATTATTTTAATTCACTTCCATTTTTGAATTCATAACATTTTTTCTATTTTTTTTGGGGGGGGTGATGGGGTTTCACCATGTTGGCCAGGCTGGTCTCGAACTCCTGACCTCAGGTGATCCACCTGCCTTGGCCTTCCAAAGTGCAAAGATTACAGGCGTAAGCCTGTAAAGATAAAGAAAACACGCCCGGCCCTGTTTTCTTTTTCTAAAACAGGAACCTGGGCCAGGCACTGTGGCTCATGCCTGTAATCCCAGCACTTTGAGAGGCTAAGGCAGAAGGATCAGTTGACACCAGGAGTCAAGACCAGCCTGCACAAGATAGTGAGACCCCATCTCTAAAAAAAAAAAAAAAAAATACACACACACACACACACACACACACACACATATATTTAATTTAGCTGGATGTGGTGATGTATGCCTGTAGTCTCAGCTACTTGGGAGGCCGAGGCAGGAGGATTGCTTGAGTTGGTCAATAAAACGGAAAAAAATAACAAAAAAAAAGAGAAAAAAGGGAGGGAGAGAGGGAAGGAGGGGAAAGAAAGAAAAGAGAGAGAGACTGGGCAGTGGTGGTTCAGCTGGGCGTGGTGGCTCACACCTGTAATCCCAGCACTCTGGGAGGCCAAGGCAGATGGATCACGAGGTCAGGAGATCAAGACCATCCTGGCTAACGTGGCGAAACCCTATCATCTCTACTAAAAATACAAAAAATTAGCCAGGCGTGGTGGCATATGCCTATAGGCCCAGCTACTCGGGAACCCGGGAGGCAGAGGTTGCAGTTAGCTGAGATTGCACCACTGCACTCTAGTCTGGGTGACAGAGCGAGACTCAATCTCCAAAAAGGAGAAAGCAGGGAGTTAAGAAGCAAGAGTCCCTTCATGGAGCTTTTCTAGGGGCCTTGGACCAAGGGCCACTGAGGCACTACAGCATGTTTGAGGCTGCCATAGAAACAAAGGCAACTAGGGTGGCCTGCCTGACTGCAGGTTGGGGCTGCTGGAGTGAGGGATCTGGGGAGGGGCTGCTATTGGAGACAGAACAGTGGACCCTTGGGGGAGGGCCTTGAAGGGCCTGGGAAGAAAGAAACCAGAGCCAGCTGCTATTTGATGGCAGGACTAAAGTCACCTCCTCCCTGAGGTGGTGACAAGGATGGTGGGTGACTACACGGTGACTGGGGCCTGGGGCTCTCAGTCCCCATCAGAGATCCTTAGTATCTGGTTACAGCTTCACCACTGCCCCATCCTCTTCCCAGCTGACCAGTCCCTCCGCGGCTCCCTCTGTGCACTGGAGAGGCCCAGGACCCTCACTTGGCACTTGAGACCGTTTGTCATGGGCACTGTCCACCTTGCCCATGTGCAGAGAGTACCGAATACAGCACGTGCCCTTTGCTCAGCAGACCTCCACCTGGAGTTCCCTTCCCCACACCCATTTCCCTTTAGGGCTCAGCCAGGTTGTCAGCTCCTCTGTCTCCCTAAGCCACCCAATTCTGTCCCGATGGGAGTCCTCTCCCATCACATTAGGGGTCCCCGGGTACTGACCAGGCCAGAGGAGCAGTTTTTGTCTGTTTTGTGACAAGTTCTGGCCCTGTCACCTAGGCTGGAGTACAGTGTCACAATCTTGGCTCACTGCAACCTCTGCCTGCCAGGCTCAAGCCATCCTCCCACCTCAGCCTCCTGAGTAGCTGGTACTACAGGCACACACCACCATGCCCAGCATTTTTTTTTTTTTTTTTTTTGTATTTTTTGTAGGGATGAGGTCTTGCCGTGTTGCCCAGGCTGAGCTCAAGTGATCCTCCCGCCTCAGTCTCCCAAAGCACTGGGATTACAGCATGATACACCACGCCCACCCCGGAGCAGCAGTTGTATCTGCAGGTAGGATCCTTAAAGAGGAAAGGTCAGTTGGTGGGGGCAATGGAGCAGTGTGAGCCACCCTGTGCCCCACCTGCCCGCCTGTCCTGGACACCAAATCAGCTGGCTCTAAAAGTAGGAAAGGGGCACAGGGTCCAGATAGGCCTGGAGAGAACAGAGCTGGCCCAGGACCTCAGGCCAACCCCCCCACCCTCCTGGCTGTCAGGCAAAGAGAGGCACATGTTTGATCACCCACTCTGGGTGGAAGTCCCCTTTATTTGGATTTGCCGCTGGGTGGCTAGATGATGTAGGTGGCCTTCGATGTGGACCAGGAGGGCATCCAGCATGTGCAGGACCTCACGGAGCAGGGTGCGGTCTGAGATTGGGGCCCGCCGTTTCCAGGGGCCACAGGGCTCAGTGGCCACCTGCGGATGCTGAGAACAGGACCAAGAGACAGGAGTGAGAGTGGAGGGCCGAGAGGGAGGGGCGATGAGGGGCCAAGATGGAGCTGGGGAGCAGGGTGAGGGCTGTGGGGCAGTGCCCAGATGGGATGGGAGGGAGACTCAGGGTGATAGAGGATCACCGAGGGTCTGTTGTGGGCTATGGTGGTCACAGGGCCCACAGGGGCTGGATGAGAGCAGGGGTACTAAAGGGGAGAGCTGGGGGCAGGGTGCTGGCTGTGGGTGGTGAACGTGGGTTCCATAAAGGTGTGTGGACACAGGGACAATGGGCTGTGAGCTGGGGGTGGGGGTGTAGGAGGCCCACAGGCCACAGTGTGGCCCCATGGGACAGGGCTGGGTGGAAGACAGAGGCTCACTGGGTGTACAAGGAGGCAGGGGCTGTGGGGGAGACGGAAGAGCTGTGCTCACCTCACCCTTGGTGGCCTGTGAGCGCCGCCGCCACTGCAGCATCTTACGGCGGATCATCAGCATCATGGTGGTGATCGTGACCCCAGCCACGGGGTAGATGTGGCTTGCTCCTGGGCCCAGCCAGTAACCAGGACAGATCAGGCGGCCCCTACAGCCCTCTACAGTATTTGGCTGACACCCCCAGGGCTGCAAGTCCAGCCCCACCTGGTACCAGAGGGGTCTCGACCAGGCGTGGGTAGGGGCAGGCATTACCACCAGGAATAGCAAGGGCAGCGAGGGCAGCACGTGCAGCATGGCCGCCGCTAGTACCAGGGGCCGGAACTCAGGCGCCTGGCAACGGGCAAACACCCCTCCCCCAGTAACAGGCCTGGCTCTGAGGCAGCAGGTTCCAGCCAGGCCTGTGGCCTTTCATGAGGCAGCCTGGCCAGAAACTGGCTGTGGTAGGGGGGCTGGGGTCCAGGGCTTGACAAGAATGGCAGACCTGGGTTCTGGGTCCTACTCTCCCAGCAGGCCCTGGCTGGCCCAAAACTGAGGGAGCACTTCCTTTTGAAGTTGTGCCCTCGGCTGGGTGTGGCGGCACACACCTGGTATCTAAGCACTTTGAGAGGTTGAGGCAGGTGGACGGCTTGAGCCCAGAAGTTTGAGACCATCCTGGGCATCATGGCAAAACTCTGTCTCCATAAAAAAATACACATAATTAGCTGGATGTGGTTGTATATGCCTGTATTCCCAGCTACTCAGGAGGTTGAATTGAGAGGATCACCTGAGACCAGAAGGTCAAGGCTGCAATGAGCTGTGATTGCACCCTTGCACTCCATCCTGAGTGACAGAGTGAGATTCTGTCTTTTTTTTTTTTTTTTTTT
>NW_022436963.1:245812-267870 GCF_009761245.1 Sapajus apella
GCCTCCCGTGGGCCTCACTCAACATCCCCGCTGCTCCCAGTGCCAACAGTACAGCTTCCCATGCCTAGGAAGTCACCTTCTCATGGCTGGAGTTTCAGTTCCAGCATCACTTGCTCCCTGAGTCCCCTTCCCATGAGCATCTTGGGTGAAACATGACCTCGTCTCTCACGTGACCTCTCACTTTATTTTCTTCAAAGCATTTCTAACTACCTGCAGTTTCTCGTTTGAGGTCTGCTGCCCTCTCTAACATATAAGCTTCATTCAACCATTATTTACTGAGCAGCTGCCAGGGATAATTGCTGCTGCTAGAATGTGGTGTGACAGAGTAAATAAAAGCTCTTATTTCCTGAGGCTGAGCTTCTAGGGCAGGGATTTGGGGGGTGATGGTGCCAGGCACTAATACAGATCATGATAAAACAAAGCCAGGCAAGGTTGCCTCCAAGATTTGAAGGGCAGGGTGGCCTCTGTCCACTCTCAGGACAGTGCCCAGGCCCCAGCACAGAGCCTGGCACCTGCTCACCACCTGATGAACAGCAGCGCTCACATGTTTGGAGTAGAGGACCTGAGCCCAGCATTGTTCTAAGCATTTCCCGGCATTTCCTTATTTATTTATTTATTTATTTTTGCGACAGGGTCTTGCTCTGTCACCCAGGCTGGAGTGCAGTGGCACGATCTCAGCTCACTGCAACCTCTACCTCCCAGATTCAATCGATCCTCCTACCTCAGCCTTTCCAGTAGCTGACATTACAGGCATGTGCCACCATGCCCAGCTAATTTTTGTGTTTTTAGTAGACACGGGGTTTCACCTGCCTTGGGCCTCCCAAAGTGCTGGGATTACAGGCCCAGCATCTACTCCTTTAATATTCACTGAGGGACCCATGAAGCAAGAACTGTGACCACTCACACTCTACTGATGAACAGTACACTGAGGCCCAGAAAGATCCCAGGACCCGGCCCCTCCCCTACCATCACTGTGTGGCAACTGGCTCAACGCCCCACCGCCTGCTGGGTCACATGCTCGGATGTCAGCATTTAACGGCAGAAATCAACACACACTCCTTGACTGACAGTGTTCTACTAAGCCCAGGTGATCTATCTGCCCAGGCTGGAGTGCAGTGACAAGATCTCGGTTCACTGCAACCTCTGCCTCCCAGGTTCAAGTGATTTTCATGCCTTAGCATCCCAAGTAGTTGGGATTACAGGCGTGCGTGACCACACCTAATTTTTGTATTTTTAGTAGAGACGGGGTTTCACCACATTAGCCAGGATGGTCTCGAACTCCTGAAATCAAGTGATCCACCCGCCTCGGCCTCCCAAAGTGCTGGGATTACAGGTGTCAGCCACCACGCCCAGCCCGGTTCATGCTTATTCTTAAGCATAGAGCAGCAATGTGGGGGAACAGCTGCTCTTAGGTGATCACTCTGCATCCTCCAGGGACTGCCCAGTGGCACCCACACTGCCCTGTACCTTATCGGGTATTCCTGAGAGTGAGTTATTCCTGAGAAGCAGCTCTAGTTCCAACTAGTTCACAGCTGAGGTAATAGAGACTGAGCACTATGCATGGCTGGGGAGAAACCTGAACCGTGGATGCCTCTACAGCTCCCCTCCTCTGTACCCTGACCTCCCTGAGTCTTTCCTCCACCTTCTACCCTGTCTCACCTTCAGGGCACAGGAAGGGTCAGCAGCCACAGCTGCGGACCACCCGCCACCAAGTCCCCACCAAGCCACAGCAGAGCCTGGAGTTGACCAGACAAACCTTTATTCCTGAGGCTAAAACATGTACCAGTTCCCTCCCTGTACCCAGCCAGTGCCAGCCTGACTACAGTCCCCTGTCCCAGGCCTGGAGCACTGAACTTGGAGTCCCAGGACCTCCATCCCTGAGTTGTGTGTATGTACATGGAGGGGCCTCCTGGGTAGCACCTGGAGGTGGTCTAGGGGTGAGGAGCTTCTCAAGGGTGCCCTGTCACAACCTTCAAAGGTACACAGTCTCAGGCAGGTTGCAGCATGGTCAGAGTCTGGTGACCTGGCGGGGGCAGAGGAGGGGAGGCTCCAGTCAGTTTCCAAAGGACACAGACCAACCCCGGCCCCTAGGAACAGCTTTATCCAAAGACAGCAGGGAAAGCACTGGGCCCACTGGGGATGGCGCCATGGCCACCAGGAGAGACTCCCTGGAGCTCGGGTCAGGGTGGGGACAAGCAGTGGATTAACAAAAAAGAGCTTGGCAGGCCAGAGGTCTTGACTCACCGAAACAGGGCTGTCGGGGACAGGCCTCGGGTGTTGGAGGGCAAAGGTGACAGCATCGTGGACAGAGGCAAAGAGATGCTTCTTGGTGACAGATGCATCAAAGAAGTGCCCAGCCTCAAGCTGGCTGATCACAGGGCCTGTGGGCAAGGAGTAGGCCTCCCCTGACTCTCAGAACCACCAGGAACTCAACTCCCAGGAGCCAACAGAATGCCCTGACCTCAGCACCCCTGACCTCCACCCCTGACCTCAGCACCCCTGACCTCAGCACCCCTGACCTCAGCACCCCTGACCTCCACCCCTGAGGCTATCTATAGCTGGACTCACATCACTTGTAACCCTGGAATCCTGTCTCCCAGGATACCTCTGACCTCCAGTTCCAGAGAAAGATTTTTCCCTTGTGCTACCTGGAAGACTCCTTGGTCAAAAGCATCCTACCTTCTTCCCAGGTCCCTCCTGCTGTCCCCACCCTACTTACTGTGGCAGGCTGCCATGTACACCTCCACCTCGATCTCCCGGAAGTCACGGAAAATCTGTAGTAGAAAAGGGGGCCAGCCTCAGAGGGAGTCTCAGGGACTTCATGGGCGGCTCGGGCAGGCTTGGGGAGGGAGTTTAGAGGGGGAGCTTTGAGGATTTGGGGAGTCAGAGGCTTGGAGTGCTCTCAGGGAAAGTTATGGGGTCAGCGTGGAGGCTTGAGGAGTCTTGGCCTGCCTCTGTCCTTACATTCTTCAGGCTCTTGAGGCACACAGTGTCCACGAAGGAGAGAGCGCTCAGGTCCAGGATGAGGCTGTGGAAGTCTGGCTGAGGCAGGCCCAGGGCCTTCAGTGTGGACACATCTAGGGCCTTGGAGTCTTCTTGACCACTGGCTGTTGCATCTTCCATCCTATCCTCTGGGCTCACCTGATGGGGAGCCAGACATGCTGCCAGGATCACCCATGAGAGGGTGAAGGCAGGACTGGACACACACAGACATGTAGGGACATGCAAGTCAGATGCGGAGCATGCATGGGACACATAAGGACCCAGACATGGGGGTGTCACATAGGTATAAAAAGACAGGAAGGACAGATGTGTGGGGACACGCAGGAGGCCACACCCAGATGTGCATATACTGGTCTGCTACCTCCTTGACCGAGGCTGCACAGGGACACGAGAAGGGACAGTGCTGGAAGACCCTGTCCCATTCTCCTCAGCCAGGTCCGAGAGGGGAGGGGGCCCAGGAGCAGACCAGAATAGACACAGGCATCCATATAACACACACGCACACGCCTCGGCACCCTGCCCTGTCCTGAGTCTCTAATTAAGCTTGGCATCACCTTTGAACCCTAATTTTTTTTTTTTTTTTTTTATACCGGGTTTTTCTCTTGTTGCCCAGGCTGGAGTGCAATGGTATGTATGATCTCGGCTCACGGCAACCTCCACCTCCCGGGTTCAAGTGATTCTCCTGCCTCAGCCTCCCGAGTAGCTGGAATTTCAGGCATGTGCTACCACGCCCTGCTAATTTTATATTTTTAGTAGAGACAGGGTTTTTCCATGTTGGTCAGGGTGGTTTCGAACTCCCGACCGCAGTTGATCCATCTGCCTCAGCCTCCCAAAGTGCTGGAATTTACAGACGTGAGCCACCAGGCCTGGCCCCAGATTTTTTTTTTTTTAAGAGACGAGGTGTTGCCTCATTGCCCAGGTTGAATGCAGTGATTATTTACAGGTGTCATCAGAGCACACTGCAGCCCTGAACTCCTGGGCTCAAATGATTTTCCTGCCTTAGCCTCCTAAAAAGCTGGGACTACAGGTGCACACCACCACACACCTGCCTCTGACCCCTAGATTTTTTGCCATACACCCAATCCCTTTCCTCTACCCATGAGCAGACTCTGCGGGGGTCTTATGGCATCTACAAATTCAGAATCTTCATTGAGGTCTAAAAGTATAGGCCTAGATTCTGTGGCATATCACGAATCTCCCTGCAGAGTATCTGAGCCAGCTCCCACTCCTCCTGCCATCGGCACAGCTCCCTAGAGCCCACAGCTGCTGGGTCCATGGCGTTCCTCATGAGACATGCGTGGAGGCTGCATCTCTGCAGCTCACAGCTGTCCCCTCCTCTCCCACCGCCAGCCTCACCATCGCCTTGCAGTCCTCAACGTTATTGCTCCTCATGTCTTCCAGGCTGCTGTTGACATTAATGGAAACTGAGGTGTCCTTGGAGGAGGCAGCCTATGCCAGGGAAGACAGGGGATGGGAAACAGCTATCCCAGCTGCCATGACAGCGTGTCACATAGGCCTTGGTGATGCCCCAGTGTTGGGCAGGTAGCCGGGCCAGGACTGAAAGCTGTGGGACCTGGGGCAGCCAGGCTGAAGCTCCTGGAACAGCCATGAAAGGGAAGAGGACTGTGACGGTTCACACTGTCACTGGTTCAGACGACGGGAGAGAAACAAAATTCCACCTAGAGTCCAGACCCGCTAGGGAGGGAAGCAGGGTCCCTGGGAGCATGAGGGAGAATGGGGAAGGGATGAGGAGTGAGGATGAGTGAAGAGGCCAGAGGCCAGGAGAAAGGCTGGGGCAGGGGGCAGGGGTGGGGAGCAGAGCGCAGGGGACAGCCAAAAGGGGCCCTGCCTGTTTCTGAAGCTTCTTGTCTCTCTGCAGTTGCTTCAGCTTCAGTTGCTCCTGCTTCTTGAGCAACTTCTTCTTCTGGGAGATGAGGAGGTCGACATCCACACCGCACTGGAGCCAAACGTCAGAGAAGGAGTGGTGAGCTCTGGGGGAGCTGGGGCCTGACACCCACCCTGGGGACCCTGCCTCACCCTCTGCTTCAGTGCATCACTGTAGAACTCAGCGTTGGCAAAGTAGACGGTGGCTGAGGAGCGGAAGACCTTCACCCCTGGAACTTCTTTGGCCTGGGGATGGGGCAGAACTCGTGGGGGCTGGATCTCTCCTCTCCCGGCTTCACCCTGTTCTCTTGCCTTTCCTTCCCTAGCATGCCCAGTGTCTGTCACCACCTACGCCTCTGCTCCCCAGCCTAGAGTCCAGGCCCTCCCAGGGACTTGGGCCACTAGCCTGGCAGTGTCATCCCCATCCCTCCACCTCGCCTCTCCCTCCCCACCTCTCCTGCCACCACCCAGGCAGGCTTCACAGGCTCTTAGCCCTTCTCTTGGGGTTCCAACCCCTGCCTTTTGGTCTGTTTTCTGCACCCAGACAGAGATCCTCCTAGGCTGTCACCCCAATCAGACCTTCCCCAGCTCACACCCCATTTAGGTCACAGCCCAGGTCTCTGCTGGGCTCCAGGCCTGCATGGTGCAGCACCCCTCTTCTACCTGGCTGGGCTCCTCCTCTCCCATGTCTCAGACCCCTTAGTTCCTCCCCGCACCGCCTAATCGCACTGCACCCATGTTGCAGGGAACAGCCTTGTTTTCTTCCAGAGCCCCCCACCTATGGTCCCAGCACTTGGCCCAGGACCTCTCAGGAGGTCAATGGATGACCGGGGATTTAGTAACTCCACTGATCAGATCAGGAAATGCTTCTGTTCCATCTTGGTGGCCCAGGGAGCTGCTGCTTTGGCTCTGTCTGACCTGGGACTGCTCTGCAGGTAGAGCTTGGGCTGTTGACTCCATGACAGACCTCTCCCCAGCCCCATCTCTGTCCACTCTCCCTCTGTCCCTCATACCTCTAGAGGGGATCGTAGACCCCATCTCCTCCCTTGAACTCCCAACAACCAAAGCCAAAGTGTCCTGAGCCCCCAGTGTCCTGGTCAAGTGTGGAACAGACCCACAAAGGCCCATTCTTTCTTCGTCTCCCCTTCCATGCCGTCCGGCTCACCTCTGAGTACTCTGCCACATCTCTGTAAATATCTGTGTCTGGCACCTGCCCCAGGATAGAGTAGTGGGGCCTGTGGAGGAGAGAGAGAATGAATGAAGAGGGGACAGAAAACGGGTACAGCAGAGAAGTTTGAAGAAGCCTGAAGTCCCTGGATATGTGCGGAAAGCTGGGGGGAACCCTGTGGCATTCCCCCACCAGCTGGAATGAGGCGATCAACATCGCGAACTCACCTCTGCGTCCGGACCACCACAAGCAGCAGGGAGAAGATGACTGCAGCCACCAGGCCAAGGTCCAGGTTCAGCAGGATGGTGGCCATGAAGGTCACCAGCCAGATGAGCTGAGAACAAAGGGCAGTGGCTGAAGAGTGGCGAAGAGCCATGGGGCTGCCCAGTCCCTGCCCTGGACTCCCAGAGCACTCACCAGATCCGCCCGATTGGCCTTCCAGAGGGAGCACACGTCACTGAGCTGCCCCAGCATGCCCTTCAGGTTCACAATGACGATGGCCGCCAGGACTGCCTGGGGTGGGGGCAGTGCTGCCAGGGGCCATTGAGGGCACCCGATGCTGACAACCCCCCCATCGAGGCATGGCCAGACTGAGCCCAAGCACTCCGACAGAACACCAGACACGAACCCCACTCAGCCCCTGACCCTGACCACTTGGATCTGACTCTGAAAGGTTCTAACCCCTGACCCTTGACTCCAAATCTCACCTTGAAGAGCTCAGCCTTGAAAGACAGGACCTAACCTGTGTCCCCACCCCTCGCCTGAACCTAGACTGGCTGATCTGAGCCCTGGCCTGGCCAAGACCTGAAACCTGGCTGGTTGGGGGCTCACCTTGGGCAGGCAACGGAAGAGTTCCCCAAGTTTGACAATGATAAGGAGGATGAAAAGGGAAGAGACGGCTCCAGCAACCTGTTGGGGGAGGGGGCAAGCAAGGGGTGAGATCCCCTTCCCCAGGCAAAGCAGTGTGCACGTCCATGTCCACCCCCATGGCCACATCCAAAGCCCACCTGTGAGTTGCCCCCGGTGCTCTCCTGTACCAGGCTCCGAGACATAGAGCAACTCACAGGGAAGCACTGGAAGATGCCTCCGATGAGGTTACTGAGGCCCAGGGCCACCAGCTCCTGATGGAGGGAGTGTGGGTGTGAGACTTAATAGAAGTGCCTGGCTGCTGTCCCACTGTGTCTAGGCCTGTGTATCCCCAATCTCATCCCCACCCAGTGGCCCCCAGAGACTGGATGCTGTCCCACACATCCTGCTCTCCCACCCCTAGTGCCCCCCGTGGCCCCAGCACATCTGTTGTCTCCCCATGTCCTACCTGTTCCTCCCCCAACCCGTCGCTGGTGCCTCCATACACCTAGATGCTTCCTACACGTCCCACATCACCCAGACCTGGTTGCTGTCCACCCGGTAGCCGTGCCTCAGGGCGAAGATCTTCCCCAGTGAGATGGCAATGGCGAACCCAACCAGGGCGATGGCGAAGGCACTGCCCATGAGCTTTGAGAACAACTGGGAGTTGGGGGCCACTGGGGGTACCAGCCTGTGAGAGGCATCTGTGAGGCCAAAGCAAGGTCTGGGCCTGGCTACCCAACCCTCCCTGACCTGACAGAGGCCAGAGCTCACCCTGTAGGGATGTTGCCCACGACGTCTACCTCAAATCTGTGCTTCAGACCCACGCCATAGGAGATGCTTGTGGCCCCAATGAGCTGTGGGAGAGGACACAGTTAGGGAGGCAGGTGCTGGCATCATGGTTGGGGGGATGAGTAAACCACGTGGGGTGAGGAGGGAGACATCAGGCAAACCCTTCTTCAGGGGTGGGGTGAGAAATGGGCAACGCCATTTCAGGTATGGGGAGATGCTGTCAGGGGCAGGAAGAAACCAACATAGGGGCTTTCTGCTGTGACCCCCACAATACCCAAGAACTCTCCCAGTCCCCCTCAAGCTGGCCCTCAAACACAGGATGCTGCCCGCGTGGCAGGGACCCAACCTGACCTGCTCTCCCCGCCAGCCCACTGTTCCCTGGCCCTCGAACCGTGAGCAGCTCCCCGGGTATCGGCATGGGCAGCTGCTGCTGCAGCTTGTCATTCAACAGTTTCACCAGCACGAGCACCACCCCCGCCACAGCTGCGGTGACCATGGTGCTGACCATGGTGCCGACCTTGCTCTGGGGCAGCTTCCAGCAGACCTCCAGCACTGTCTGAGGAGAGGCAGGGTCACAGCCAGCACTCAAAGCCACAAGGCACACCTACCCTTCCCTCCCCCTGCCCTCACTCACATAGATGAGGGACAGTGGCCCAGAGTGGCTGCTCAGATGGAGCCCAAAGACATACTTGAGCTGTGAAACGAAGACCTGTACAGCCGCAGCTGTGGTATAGCCTCGGACCAGAGGCTCTGACAGGTAGGTGACCACGAAGCCGAAGTGGACCAGGCCTAGCCCCACCTATGGGGTGGCCAGGGGCAGTCAGGGGAGGCAGGGGTCCTAAGGGTAGCCGACAAGGAGCGCAGGGCAGGTAGGATGGGAGGGGGATGAGTGGGCAGCAAGAGGAGGATGAAGATGGTCGGACCCTCAGGGGAATGCAGATGGGGTAGTGGAAGGGGCAGAAGTGATGGTGGGGGCACGTCCTCCTGACTGTTCCACACCTGGAAGAGGCCGACCAGGACACTGAGTGTGGAGGCCACCTGCACCCGGGCAGCATCTCCATCTCTGGCTGTCTCATTGATCGTGGAGTCATTCAAGGCCTGTGGGGCCAGGGATTCTGTCACACTGCCCACCATCACAGACATAACAGCAAAGGTCCCTGTAAGGATGGCACAGGGCAGGTCTGAAGGGGAAAGGACACTGCCCTGCCCTAGTCTTAAGAGAGAGGCCAGGAGACTTCCACTTCTGGACAAACATCCTCAGACCATGGCTGTAGGAATGGGGGCAGTACTGGGGTTCAGGCATGGCCAGGCCAGGAGTGAATCCTGAGCTCGTGGGCCCTTAATGGTGGTTAGAAATGCTGGCTTTGCCGGGCGCGGTGGCTCACGCCTGTAATCCCAGGACTTTGGGAGGCCGAGGTGGATGGATCACCTGGGGTCAGGAGTTTGAGACCAGCCTGACCAACATGGAGAAACCCCGTCTCCACTAAAAATACAAAAATTAGCCAGGTGTGGTGGTGCATACTTCTAATCCCAGCTACTTGGGAGGCTGAGGCAGGAAAGTCACTTGAACCTGGGAGGCGGAGGTTGCAGTAAGCCAAGATTGCGCCACTGCCCTCCAGCCTGGGCAACAAGAGCGAAACACCACCTCAAAAAAAAAAAAAAAAAAAGAAAGAAAAAAAAAGAAATGCTGGCCCTGCCTCATCTACTCTGTCCCACCTGTGTCTACTGGTCTAGGGACACAGACACTCTCTGTGGAGTAGGGAAGGGGTCAGGGCTTGCCTCAGGCTGGTCAGGCCTCTGCTAAGTTCCAGGGCCCTTGGGCTACCTCACCCACTCACATCTTCCTGGAGCCAGGGCTTTGAGGTCCCCTGCCTCTGTGATCCTATGGTCAGGGATCTAGTCCTGCCTGGGAATGACTCGTGGGCTAGCCCAGGATGCAGCACCAATGCCACCCTCTTCCCCCGCTGCTCCTGCCCTGCTCAGCACCCCCTCACCCTGTCCTCCATGGTAGATGTGGGCATCCTCCTGGAACGCTAGGCCTGCCCCCACTTACCCACAGAGATGTGCCGGGAAGTGCCAAACAGGAAGTAGATGAAGACAGGGTAGAAGGAGCTATAGAGTCCGAACACGGGGGGCAATCCAGCCAGGAGGGCGTAGGCCAAGCCTAGGGGTAGAATGGTAGCAGTGTGGGCCTAGAGGGAGGATCTTGAAAAGATAAGGGAATCCCAGCCCTGGGTCAGGTGCCACAGTTCCAAGATACAGGCCATGGCCTCAGTTTTGGGCATCACAGACCACAGGGTTTCCAGGCCAAGGCAGTGAAGGTGGCTCACCCTGTGGAAGCTGCATGATAGCCACACTCAGGCCGGATAACAGGTCACCCAGGAGCCAGTCACGCACAGGATACCGGGGTAACCAGACCAAAATCGGGAGGTGTTGGAGCAGAAGGGCATGGGCCCGAGCACGGGAGCACCTGGGGACATGATATGAGGGGTAGGTGGTCAGGAACAGGGGCTACCTGGGCCCTGCCAGCGTCCCCAGACCACAATCTCGGCCTTACTGCAACCAGGTCCGCCACTGGTGGGTCCTAGGTGCTGAGCCCCAGTGCCCCAGTTCCTCCAGTTGCTCCTGGTTCAGCAGCGGCCGTTCCATGTGGTAGTCTCGCTTCCGCAGCTCCATTGCTTGTGTTGTAGGCAGCAGTGCCTGTGTGTCCCTCGGTCTGGGGTGGCAAGACCACAGAGATACAGTGAGGGCACCCCTGGCCCAACCTCCCCCATACCTCCACCTAGGGCTAGAGAGTTACCTACCTGATTTTTCCAGGCCCCAAGATCAAGGTACAGTATTCCAGCCCCCAGCTGGCATCTGTGGGCCACATGCCCAAACCCAGACAGGGGCAGTACCTGAACTTTGGCTGGTGGAAGCCTCCTTCTAGGACAAAGTTCCCCAAGAAGGGACTGCAGGATGAGCATGATCTATACCTCCAGCCAAGTTATGGCTGCCCAGTGCTGGACATTCCACCAGTCCAAGTACCAGGCTGCCCCTCTCCGTGCCAATCCCACTCCCCTAGCCAATCCCTGTCCTGTCCCCAGGTCCTCCTCCAGCTGCCCTGGGAGCCCAGTGCTGGCTGAGAGCACATTCCGGGAAGGGGTCCAGCAAACCAGGGGTCCAGTTCCTCAAGCAACTCCCTTCCCAAGCCTCAGGCCTCAGATGAGACCCACCTCTCTAAGGGAAGGAAAGTATTGGGGCCAAGCTTGCCCCTGGGCCTCCAGCCCCAGGGTCCAGGTGGTAGACAGCTCAGGCCTGGTCTGGGGAAGCCAAGGAATGGCTCTCACCTGCGAAGAAGGTCTTTCTTGGAGCGGGAATCTCTCACCTAGAGGGAGAGGACCCCACCTGGAAAGGGAAGTACCCACTTGAAGTGGGGGAAAGAGCTCACCTAGGAATAGAAGCTTTCAAGGGGAATCTCAGCTAGAGGGATCTCTAACCTGCCAGGAAATGTTTACCAGCCAGGCAAGTTCTGATATAGGGGGAATCTTCCTTCTGCCCAGAGGCTCCTACTTGAAGTCAGAGAAAGCTCTCACATGGGAAGAAAAGACCTAGAGGAAGAGGGTTCTCACCTAGAGGTAACTCTTCCCTAGGGGAAGCTCTGACCTGGGGGGAGGCTCCCGATGGAAAGGGGAAAAGCTCTCACCTGGGAATTTATCTAACAGGGGGATCTTACCTGGGGGAAAGCTCTAGCCTGTGGGAAGCTTTCACCAGTCAGGAAAGCTCTGATCTTGGAAAAGCTCTGACCCGCGGAGAAGATCCCACTCGAGGGACAGGAACTCACCTGGGAGGGCCTCTAACCTGGCTGTACGGTTGAAGGAGTTTGGAGTGGGTGCAAGGAAGATCCTCATAGATTCTCGGCACCGCTGTCTCAAGGAGATCTTAGAGCCCCCTCTCCCCTCCTACGAGAGTCACTCAGGTTTCTTAAAGGACTCCCTCCCCGCACAACGTGGGACACGCGTCTGGAGGGCGGAGCCTTGAGCATTGGCCCCTCCCTTTAGGAGGGCAACTCGGGCCAGAAAGGCCGGGGTGCTCACTCTCCAGGTCAGTGGAGCTGGGTGGACTCGGGCCCTAGCTGAAAGCAGCTAGTCCACTGGCCGCCGCCAGGGACTTCCGGCCCCCACGCACCCCGGCCGGCACATCTCCTGGCTGGGCTCCTCCGCATGCAGCTGCCACCCTGTGGCCCGAGCTGTCCCTCGGGCGGCACTCCAGCGGCTCTCCGCACAGCCCAAGGGGCTGGGGTCGCGCCGGCTCCCGCCCCCATCCCTTGCAGCCGCCTGCAGAAAATCGGCAAAGAGGTAACCGAGGCGTCGCAAGCGGAGAATGCTTGCTCCAGCTAGGCGCTCGCGGAACTCACCCCGACGCATCCGCCAGCCCCATGGCTCGCAAGCAGGCCGGCGCCGGCGGCTCCTGCTGCTAGGGCGAGAGGCCGCTACGCTCCGGAAGGCGCCGCCGGGACCAGGCGAGGCCAGCGGCGCGCTCCCGGGGCCTAATCCCGGGGCAGGACGGGGAGGCTTGGGTCAATCAGCGCGCTGGGGCGGGGCCTAAGTGGCGCTCTCTGGGCGGGACGAGCTTAAGAAGAAGGATTTAACCGCTTCCTCCCCGGCTGCCTGGGTTTGTGCGGCCCCTAGCTTCTCGCCCGGCCCTCTGCCCCAGCTGGATAGGACTGCAGAACTGGAACTAAGCACCTGCGCTGGATGCTTAGTTCCAGTTCTGCAGTCTGATCCTGCCGCGCCCCCAGGCCCTGAGTAGTTTGAGGCTGATCCTAGGTCCTGGCTCTGGGGAAGGTACTCAAGGAGTGGGAAAGGGAAACTCCAGTGACCGGGAGGCCTAGGAGTGTGGCCAGTAACCCCAGCCTTAACTCGCGGGGGGAATCCAGGTCTGTGGGGCCTCTCATGCCTCCAACTGAGAGCGCCGCCCTCAGGCTTTCTGAGACTAGGCATGTCTCTGAGATCCGGAGCCGACGGTCCCCAAGACTTCCCCTTTAACTCTGGCCACTCAGGCCAGAAATGGTTGAAGGATCCCCTCCACTGCATTAAGTACAGCCGGGACATCGCTCCCATAAGGTTCGTGCGCGGGCCGCCGAGGAGGATGGTGGGGGTCAGTGCTGGTGGCTGGCAAGGCAGGAACTGCAACAGCAGTTCCTCAGGTTGGTTTCACTCCGGGTGAGGGTAAAAAATGCCGGTCCAGGGCTGCAGACCCTGAAGAATTAGCAAGTCCTGGTGCTGCTGCCTTGACCAGGGGGCAGGTTCTCCTCAGCACCTGTGCTCCAACTTCGGGCCCTAATCACAAGGTGAGGGGCCGGATTTCAAGGTGAAAGAGATGGGACTTGGTCCAAATCTGCCATGAAATGGGCTAAAAATAGCTGGATATTCCTGGGAGGGGCGCAGATTCCTCCCAAAGGTCAGTCTGGATTGAATCTTTCACAGCCGCCATCCTACCTCCCCAGCCCCCAACAGGAAAAGGCAACAACTGTTTTCTATAGAAGTTTATTCCCAAAACAGAGCGCGGCTTCACGGAACAATTTACACAGACAGGAAAGGGGGCCGCTGGGCTGGAGGTGGGGAACCCCCAAAGAGGGGCATCTAGGAAACCTAGGACATAGCAAAGACACCCTCCCACCCCCAGCAGGCCAGTCAGCCCTTCAGGAGCTGGGGTCCTTCTGGGTAGGGAGAGCTTGGGGTCCTGGCTGGTGGGATTTAGCTCCAGTCAGTGAAGTAGAATTTCTAATCTCCCAGGAAACTGCCTCCCAAGAGTATGCATGGGGTGGTGGGTGAGGAGGTGTCTGCACAGACCACCCCCCAACCCTGCACAACCACTCCCCAGTGGTAAGAGGGCGTCTACTCTCAAGGTCTTCCGGTTTGCTGTTAAACATGGGACTCAAGGCTGACCTTTGGCCTGAAGGGGTTGGGGGCTAGAAAACCCCTCAAGAGGCCAGGTCCAGGGTCCTCACAGGTGGGTCCTCCAAGTCCCTCTCCCACTTTCCCTACCTTTCATTTGTAAACAAAGGAAAAAGAAATTCTCTACTGTAAACAAAGTGTAAAATCTCAGTTTTGAATTGTAAACAAAGTAAAAACATTTTTTGAATCTGGACTTGTAAACAGTAACAGAATTTTAAAGTCTCCAGTTCTGGACAGCAGACAAAATAGCAAAAGTAAGAGTTTTGTGAACAGGGTCCTAACAGTCATTTTTCCCTTTTTAAGGGAATCAAGAAGGAGTGGAACGGAGTCACTTCCTGCAGCCCAGGTGCCTAGGGCCACGGAGGATCCTGTAAACATAGGAGGCAGTGGCACCTACATTCTGGGTCTTGAATTCCCTTGTTTCTGCTCCCTTTGCTCACCTTCCCACCCTACCCTTCAGAATCAGTTCAAGCAGGGGGCAGTGTCAGGGAATCAAATGGCACCACAGACAATTTTGCTCGCCGCAGGGGCAGGTGAATGACCCCTCCACCAACCCTCTGCAGGAATGTCTGACTAGAGGCCTGAGCCCCTCCCTGTGGGAGGCAGGGAAGCCTTGCTCTGTAAACACGACATCAGCTGCTCCACTAGCACCCCACAGCATCAGTCCTAGGTCATAAGGCAGTAAGTGGCGGGGACTCCACATAATAAACACACACATCCACCAGGAGAGGCGGCATGAACGAGCCCCCATAAGGAAGTCTGAGGACCTCTGTTTCCAAGACCAACCCCCAGGCCCAGAAGTTTGGACCTTGGGGCATTCAAGAAAAAGCAAAGAACAATTCTGTACTTTGACCCCTGATGATATTCAGATCAACCTGGGGGCGGAGTAAGGGGAGGAAGGCATGTGTCCCACCCATCTGACTCCACCCCAGGAAGAAGAGAGAGATGAGCATATGGTTTGCTAAGGACCCAAATGGGGCCAAACTGCATCTGTCTCCCTCTGTCTCCCTTCCCCTCCCAGCCCAGCCTCAAACCCCCCAGGAGACAGAAAAGCTGAAAAATAACATAAGCATCTCTCTGGTTACAAAGGTACAAAACGTATAAAAGTCTCCCTCCAGCCGCCCCCCCCCCCCGCCCCCGCACCTGTCACACGCATGCTCACAGATGCGCATGGAGCATCAGCCCTGTCACACCGGAGAGAGCTGGGGCACACGCCGCTGGGGAGCAGGACGCTGCCTTGGGATCCACCCCCACTCCTGGAGTCTCTCCTGTTAGCCCAGATCCTCCGTCACCCTCAGCTGTTCCTCATCCATGCTGTCGTCCCCTCAGGAGTGACCCTCACTTCTGGGAACTCTGGAGGCGCATGAGGAAATCAGAGGTTGATGCCGAGGACTCCCGGTCAGGCGGTGCTGGACTCCACACTTGGCCTGGCTGCTCCCCTCGCCTCCACCACTGCCCTTGCCTCCCAGCCCCCAGCCCCTTCTCAGAGTCCTCTATTCCACATCCCTAGTCTCGTTGGCAAGGCTCCTTGGCTACCCAGGTCTTCTCTCTAAGTGCTTCAAAAATACCAACTGTGTACAGATGGTATGTTGAGCACTTGATAGACAATCGTCTCATCGATCTCCACATCTCAAAGAGTTTGTTACTACAGACCCCTTTACAGATGAGGAAACTGAGGCCCAGAAAAGCCTGCCTCTGCCCAACGTCACACATGAGGTTACCTCATGAGGTAAGACACAGAGCTCAAATTCAGACCTGTGGGACTCCAGAGCCAGGACCCCTGCTCAGCCCCTAGTCGCCTTCCTACACAGCCAGACCCCAAAGCTACACTGCAGGGGGGCCCAGGCAATGGGTTAGCTCCCTCTGGTCCCCACCACCCAGCAGCCCTCAGTGCCCAGGCCCAGGACCCCCAAACCCCTGTTCCTTCCTCCTTTCTTGTGCTGTCTCTGCCCTGGGTCCTGCTCAGTTCTGTTGGTCCCCTGTCCCACCCCCAGGGGCCTCTTCCTCCCCAAGCCATCTCTTGTCCCACAAAACCCCAGAGCCTGACTCAGCTGTTTTTCCTCCTTGAAACTCAACTTTCCTCTTGGGTTACAAGATCTGGCAGCTTCTGGTTCCTCCCCACTCCCACCAGTCCCTCACAGACTTGTGTGTATCCAGCTACTTCCTGGGTCTCTCTGCCATCCCCTTCCCCAGATGCCCCTGAGATGAACAGGTCCCAATTCAGTTCCTGTGAGCCCCACCCCAAAATGTCCACAGATAGGAGGAACTCAATATTGACTGAATACATCGATGAATGAATGATTTATCCTCAAAAAAGTAAGCTCTTCAGCCTGGTATATCCTGGCACCACTTCTAGCCTCTCCTTGTCTTATACGATCCCCTAGGCGAAGCCTCCCAAGCAAGGCCTCCTGCTCTCCCACACTGTCCCTTGCATATTCCAGGTCACCTCCCACTTCTAGGCCTCAGCTCCTGCCCTCCCCTTCACTTGCTCAACCCATTGGAAGGTATCTATCTCTCCTTAGCCTGGGAGATGCTGGGAAGGGTGGCTGGCCACAGTCACACAGCCGGCAAGTCCCTGCTAGTCACACCCCTATTTCCTGCTAGATTCCTGTCCTCAGCCTATGGCCCTCTGGCTGTGCGGAGCCTAGGGTAGCCCACAACTGTCTGCGAACCCTCATCCCTTTCTGTGGCAGAACACAGAGCAGGGTACCCAGGAGGTTGCCCTAAGTTGAAGAGGGGGCGAGCAGGTGGCTGCTTACTCTGAGTCGGGCGACAGCTCTGAGATGCTGTGAGACGTGGCAGAGCGTGGCGTGGAAGGCCCAAGCACAGAGGCTGTGGCAGAAGGCGTGACAGTGGTCTGAGGGCCCGAGGGCGTGCTTGAAGACTGCATGGAGGAGAGGGCCGAGGAGTTGAAAGAGGCGAGAATGGAGGAGAGAATGTCCAACTGCTCTGTGGAGGGGCCATGGCTGGGGCCACTGGCTGGGTCCTCCCTAGCTCTGAGCAGCTGTGGGGGTGGCCCAAGGGCTTCTCGTGAGGGGTGCCGGCTAGACGCCTGGTCCAGCCGCTCCCGGGAGTTCGAGCTCTTAGACAGAGGGTCCAGCGGCCGAGATGGCAAGAGGGGGTCCCTTGAGAGTTGTCGCTGGGGAGATAGGGGCAGAGGTGGGGGTTGTGGGTCAAGGTCCCGGGCACGGCGGGGCGGGGGCAGCGTGCTCAACCACTCTCGAGGCGCCCCTAAGTCCAGCGCATCCCGTGACCCGAAGCGGCCAGCCATGATCCCAGGGTAGTCCCGAGGTGGCTGCCTCCGCGGCAGAGTGCTGCCCCGATCTCTGTGCTCCAGTCGGCCCGGTGCAGCATCCATGCGTTCCTGGGACCCTGGCCGGCTCAGGGGACGTAGAACAGGGGCGGGGGCCTCCTCTAGTCGCTCACGGCTCAGTTGCCGCCGGAGGAGCAGGTCCAGCTGTTCTCTAGAAGAATAGCGGCTGGCTGGCTGTGAAAGGCTGCCTGTGCCCCCTCCCACATAGATGCGACCGTAAGAGGCAGCCGGCACAGCACGGTGGCCCAAGGTGGCTGCACGGCACCAGGACAGCTCAGGGGCGCCTCGGGTCTGTGGCACCAGTGGGTATTGCAACCGGTTCTTCAGGATGCCTACGGGAGCAACAAAATGGGGGTCAGGGTGTATGTGGGAGGGGGAGGGCAGGCGGGAATTCCTGAGTCTAGGGGGGTAGCAGCCCTTGGGATCCTTGCAACACAGGGTTGGGAGCAGGAACCCCTTGGGAAGCAGCAGAGGCAACCCTGGTGGTCCCAGAGAGGCAGCAGGACAGGGGTGAAAGTGGAGAGGCAGTAATCTTCCAGTTGCGGTCCTGGGGAGGCAGGTCCCATGGTGCAGGGGATGGGGCAAATTCCCTGAGGTCAGAAGAGGGGCAGCCCTCACATCTCGGCAATGCAGGCCTGGCTGAAAGATGCAGGAACACCCTGGGTTGGGCAGGAGCAGTCCCCAGGGTCCCTGTGATGCAAGGGTAAGGGCAAAAACCTCTTCTTGGGGTTCCCATAAAGCAGAGTAGGGGCCAGAAACCTTCCAGATCAGAGCAGGGGCAGCAGCTCCTAGGGTCTCTGAAAAATAGACGGGCTGGGGCAGGAGTGGCCCCCTGTGGTGCCGGCCAGGGTAGAGGGGGACAGAGAGTTCCCAGGTCAGGATAGGAACAGTCCCTGAGGACCATGAAGCAGGTTAGAGAAGCGGGAGCTCCCCAGGATGAGGAAGCTGTAATCCATTGACTCAGGGCATGAGCAGCCCCCAGGGGTCCTGTAGTGCAGGCCAGGGGTCAGGAACTGTACCTTTCCTCTGGCGCTGGGCCCGGCCCAGAGAGATCTCATCCCCACTGGTCAGGGCCAGGTCTGGCTGGTTGTTGTTGGCTGCATCCTTGCTGGTGTCCAGCCCCAGGCGCCTTTCAGAGCCCCAAGTCTGCAGAGCACAGGGGGCTGCCTCGCACTCCCCCAGGGCTGGCCAGTAGGACAGGAGGTCATTGCCATCCACATCTGTGGAGCCAGGGCAGGTTACAGGAGCTTCTGGGTTGACTCCAGTGGCTCAAGACCCCTGACCCTAATGAGCCTTGAAACCCTGGCTGTTGTCATTGAGCAGAGGTGGGAAAAGGAGGGTATCTCCTCAGAGATCAATGGATGGGGGTGACTGGTCGCCCCTTCCCCTTAATTGGAGCTGGACAAAGACTATAGAAGTGGGGGAATCTGATGGCTGAGGGGTCAGGAAGACCAGGCTGAACCCCAACTGCAGGAAAGATGGGGAGCTAGAGGGATAACAAATGGGGAATCCCTTGATCACCCAAGGGGTCAGAGGGTGCCTAGCACCTTTGGGGTGGGCGAGGAGCCTCTCACTCTGGGCTGCCCGGTGGAGTGGCCGTTGGAAGTGCCCCCGTGTGCGGCCATTGTCCTCGCTTTCTGAAGATGGAATGGAAAGACTCCTCTCCTCCTCCAAGGACAGGTCACTGTCGGAGTCGGAGTCTGCACCTGGAGTTGGGCAAGTCAGGACTTTCAGAGGTAAGGGACTTGGAGATAAGGGAACTTGGAGTTGAGGGTGTTAAGGTGGGTACCGCAAGGGGGTTGGGCTTAGGGACGGGAACCTGGGCAGTGCTTGGAGCTGAGGTAGAAGCAGAAGGGCTGGGACTTATCAGAGGGAAGGATGGATCAGGAGTGAATCGGGAGAACCAGGGCTGGAGAGGTAGGTGGCTCCTGAGGCAGGGACCTCAGGGAGATCGTCCCAGCCCAGTCAGCCACTGCTCCCAGTATGGGGTGGAAGAAGAGGGGATGGGGAGAGATCCTCTGCCTCCCTCCTCCCTGCCCCAGGTCCCAACTCCACCAGCATCTCGATGGAACATGGCCACGTCCAGGTCAGTGGGGCCAGCATGAGCCTGGAGGCTATGGTCAGTGTGGTCAGCGGCTGAGCCATGTCGAACCAGGACATTGTCCCTGGAAATGCAGGAGCACCCCACAATGAAAGAGGGTTGTAATGGGGTACCTTGCAGGCTGGAGTATCTGAGTACACAGCCAGCTGCCAGTGGAATGGCATCCCTGGGTATGTGGTGGGAAGCATTTAGGGCAGAGGCAGCAGCAGGGCCCCAGATGGCTGAGATGGGTGGAGCCACCTGCCCTAGGACCTGGTCATGCCAAGCCCTGGTAAGGTGGGGCTGGACTAAGCTGAGTGTGCCCCTCATAAGGAGGCCCTTCCTCTTACCTGAGGTAGCTGCGGCCCCGCTGGCTGTCCTGGTCCTGGGTCCTGCCGGAGCGGGCACTGCTCACAGAGGAGACAGTGGAGGCACCCAGAGTGATGCGGATGAGGCCACTCTCCTCAAAGAGAGCTGTGTTGTTGTAGGCCCCAGGTCCCTGGGGATGGTGGAGACAGAATGTGAGCCAACCCTGAAGCAGCCTCAAACCCTGGCCTCTCAGGGCCCCCAACCCGACTCACCGTCCCAGGTGCTGGCCTTGCCTCCTCGGGTGCTGCCTTCCTGCCCAGACAGGCTGGTGTCCAGGCGGCCCGAGCGTCTGCATTCAGGACACAGAAGAGCAGCAGCACTGCCAGGCCCTGTGGGTCAGCGAGGGTCAAAGCAGGGTCAGCAGGGGTCAATCAGGGACCAGTATAAGTCACTGTGAGTCAGCAATGGGGGTCAGTCACTGCAGGCTAGTGTGGGTCAGTAAGGACCCCAAGCAGCACTCAGTAAGGGAGTCCGGGAAGGCCAGCAGGGGAGAGGCAGGAGCAGCAGCGGTAGCTACAGTGGGTAAGGTCGTGTGGATCAGCAAGATGCCAGGAGCCTCGCTGTTGGTAAAGGTTAATCCAGAATCAGCACTCAGGCTGGGGTCAGTGTCTAGTTTTGAGTCAGCTCCAGGCCTGGGAGCAGCAGCTAGGGCCAGTGTCTGGTCTGAGGTAGCACCCAGCCTGGCAACAGTTACCCAGTAAGAGTCAGCTCTAGGCCTGGGGGCAGCATCTGCCTAGGGATGGCCCCAGCCTGCTGAAGGCCCACCTGGTTCTGGAGTGAGGGAGGGGCACCAGAGTCACCTGGAGGCCGCAGAGTCCGGCGTGGAGGTAGTGGAAGGCCAGGATGCTGTGGTTGACTGCCAGAAGCCCAAAGAGCCAGGAGGCGCTGACCAGCAGAAGAAGCAGGAAGGAACTGCGAAGGGTCCTGCTGTGGGGACATGGGAGGACACAGGAGGACACGCAAGGCTCACGTAGGGCTCATGCAGGGAACACGGGAGGACACGCAGGGGCCACACACAGGATGTGAAAAAAAGGAACTCACATGGGAACATGGAGGTCTCTGGAGGACACTAGGGGAGATGGGAGGTCTCACAGAGAAGCAGGAGAGCACTCAAAGAGCCAAGAGGACACGGGGGGAAACACAGGAGTGTGGGGGCCATGAGGGAGAGCATGGAAGACAGGTGGGAACACACAGGGCAGGGGGCAAAGTGAGCCACCCGGGCCACAGGAGACTCTGGGGGGACCCAGAGAACAAGGAGAGACAGCAGGGCAGAAGCATATGTGGGGTGACAGTATAGTGAGGGCGCCAGAGAGGGACCGCAGGTCAGGGCAGGTGTGACTTCATTCCTTCATCCAGAACTTGGAGCCCAACCTGCACCAGGGATGATCTGGGGGGCCCAGACCCCACCCAGGAAGGACCTGCAATCCTGAGAACCCCCTTCACCCAGCCAGACAACTCACAGTGCAGAGGTCTTCTTGGCCTCCCTCTGCCCTGAGGAGCAGGATGTGCGGGCAGCGAGGAGAAACATGGTCCCGTTCATCTGGACCCACAGCCAGACATGTGGGGCCGGGCGGGGCAGACAGAGAGAGAGAGAAGGGGGCAATGAGAGACACAGAGACTAAGAGTCACAGAGAGAGGCAGAACCAGTGAGAAATTCACACATATACACACATACCAAAGGAGCTTAGAATCACAGAAAAAGTCAGAAATTGAGAACCAGAGACCGACTAAGACAGAGACAGAAAGAGAGATGCAAAGACAAGAGGCAGGGACAGGAGCTGAATCTCTGACCCTGTGCCCCCATCTCCATGCCAGTTGAGTGGAGGTAGTCACTGTGACCAGAGGACAGAAATGGAGGCTGAGCCCAGGAAGCCTGCAGACCTGGCCACCCTCAGCTGACTCCACTGCACCTGCCGCAGGCCTCCCTCCTTCCCCCATGAGGGAGGGAAGCACAGAGTGGAAACCAAGTCCAGGGCACTCACCACTATGACTAGGACAACAGGGCCAGCAAAGCTCCAGATGAGGGGCTCATGGACTGAGACCCAGCAGAAGTCAGGGTTTCCATAGCCCTCAGGGTCCAGGCCCACAGCAAGACCTTAGGAAGAGAAGGGGTAGAACTGAGGGGGTGTGTTCCAAAGCTGCTGGTGGGCCCACATATGGGAGAAGGCAGGGTGAGGGTGGAACAGCCCCCCTACGAGTAGATGGCTTGGGGGTTTGAGGTTGGGGGTCATGATCAGGACTGGGGACAGGGTCAGGGGTCAGGCCATGTGATGGATGGAGGTTGGAGGCCACAACCCTGAACGGTAAGTGGGACTCACCCAGCAGCACAGCAGGGACGCCCCAGCCCAGGGCATGGTAGAAGCGCATGGCACCGCGGTCCACATTGCGTGGCTCAACCTGCATGCGGTAGAGGTGCAGCCCCTGCACGAGGAGCCAGGCAAAGGTGCTGAGGAAGAAGTAGTGCAGGAGGATGGCGACTGCAGTGCACACCAGCTGAGGGCAGGGTGGGGGGGTGTCAGGACCTCTCCTGCCTCACCCACCTCTGACCTACACCAGGCATCTGCTTCCTACCTCTGACCCCTAAACCACAATATCTTTTTTTTTTTTTTTTTGAGACGGAGTTTCGCTCTTGTTACCCAGGCTGGAGTGCAATGGCGCGATCTC
>NW_022436963.1:267970-288637 GCF_009761245.1 Sapajus apella
GCCTTAAACCACAATATCTTATCCCAGCATCCCACTGCAAAGCCTGGCCCCAACCTGAGCATCCCTGACCTCTGACCCTGAGTTTTGGCCCAGCCCTCCTGGGCCAGTAGGGTCACTGCGATACAAGTTCCCTGGCCCTGGTCCTGCACCTGGTTGTGGGTCCTGTGAATCCCCAGCAGGAAGAGGAGCTCTGCCACCCCCAGGGCAGCTGCCACATTGGCATGGATCCCACGCACATTGGACTTGAGGCTGCGCAGGCTCAGTAGGATGGCTGCAGTCAGCACCAGTGCAGCCACAGACACTGCCACGACCACGTGGGTGAACACAGCCAGCAGCTCCAGGTCGCCCTCCAGCCTCTGCAGAGACAGGGATGGTTGATGGGCTATTGGACAGAATCCCCCCATCCCTTTGACCGACATCCCACTTCCTCGGAACACTGAACACAGCCCCACCTCACGGGGGGAGGCATCCATGAGGACTCCAAAGGTCCCTGTCCGGCTGCAGCGACACCGTGCGTGGGACCCATTCCTGTGCACCAGCTCGCAGTCCCGTGCTGTCCACACACCATGCTGCTCCGCCCTGCAGCCACAGGGCAGTTAGACGTGACAGTGACCCACTCTCAGGCAAGGGTTTGTGAGAGATCATGGGAAGGTCTGGAGTTGGGGTGCAGCATTCCTCATAGTCTGAGTTGCACAATAGCACTATAGTGCACAATAGTGGGGGTCCCAGGGGCAGGCTGAGACTATTAGTTGGCCTCCCAAGGGCTAACAGGGAACCAAGGGTTTCCAGAATGGGGGTCCTCACAGGCCAGGTGGGTCCCACTGCACGCAGATCGCCTTGCTCCGATTCGCCGTCTGCAGCAGGCGGAACTCCAGGCTGATGGGGGACTCCAGGACTCCCCTTAGGAAGTTGCGTCCATGGAACACAGCCACGCTGACCACCGGGGAGTTCATGACAGGGTTCTGGGGAAGCCTGGGGAGATACCCATCTGGCCTTGCATACTGCTGATCTCCCCACACTCAGCCTGCCTGCCTCACCCCGTCTTCATGACACTGGCTATGGCTGACCCAGGGTCTGGGATGTCCCCAGAGTGGACGCTGTTTCTAAGAATCCCTCCAGCCTCTGCTGGGCTGCTGAGGGGCTAAGCAGCTCCAGGGGACCTGCGACTGTGCCTCTGACTGCCCTCCCTCCTGCCCCCATCTGACTGCCATCAGTCAGCCTGTCCTTGTCTGTCTCTGTCAGCCCTTTGGCCTGTCTGTACCTGGCTCAAGGATCCCTCCTGTTTGTGGCTGTGTGTCTGTCAGCCTGCGGCTCTGCTACTCTGCACAACTCCAGAGAACAAGATTCACAGTGAACCCGGCAAGGACAGGGCTCGCACAGGAGCTTCTCTGTGTGTTGCGAACCTATGCATCTACCCACCAAAAAAGGGGCTGCTGGGCTGAGGTCACAGGAAGCTCAGGGGTGAGGGGCCTGAGTACCTGGCACCTCTGCGCTCTGCCTGGAACTGGGCAGGGAGCAGTCCCCCCAAGGTGCGGTAAACAAGGAGAATGACAATGGAGATCCCAGGCTCTGGCTCCAGCGGGGCTGGTGGGGGGATCACACTGGAGGTGGTGGAGTTTTCTGTGCTGCTGCTTGTGGGCAGAACTGCCAGGAGAGGAGGAGGAGCTTCTGTCAGTGACCTCTGACCCAAAGCACCTACCAACCCAGCTCTGAACCCAATCAAGCATGAGGGTCTCTTCCCTGCAGGAGCAGAATTGGGGAGCAGGGATAGCAGGAATCCAGAAAGGAATAGTCAAGGCCTAGGAGGGGTCATCTGTGATGAGGGAGAGGGTTTGACAAAGTGAGGGTGTGGTGAGGTGGAGGGTGGAGGGGAGATGTGGGAGGGTCTGACACCAGGGAGGCCTGGAAAAGGGAAAATTGGTTGGGGGGACAGAGAGACAGGACCTGGCCTAGGGGTTCTTCCAGGGGCTCTCACCTTCAGATTGGGATGGCCATGGGGACTGGGAAGGCAGCAGCACATGGGTGTGAGGATCCCAGGCATCTTGGCCCCGAAAGAGGTTGCTATGGTATCGGGGGTAGCGACGGGCCCCCCGGGGAGAACTGGGGTGCTCCATGCGGTCAATGCTGAGCACTACCCGGGAGAAAGAAAGGGGAGGCCCATCACGGACCTCTTCCCAGTGCCAAGGGTTCTACTCTTTCTTGCATCCTGCACGCAAGTCCCACAATGTTTTCCTTGCTACCAGCTCAGAGCCTGTCCCTACAAAATGCTGAGGGTGATGGCAGAGTCTCCTGCCATTAAAGTTGGCATCGATAGCCACAGCCCGTCAGACCTTCAAGTTCCTGCCCTGCCCCGCCCCAGCCCACCCACAACGCACTGATATTAGGCGTCACCAGCCCCATGGGATTCAGGTATGTGAGTTCCATATTCCTTGCGAGCGTGGCTGCATACTCCTCCAGGTGCCTCACCAGCCCCGCGCTGCCTGGGGAGTCCCCAGGGGCCCGCTGCCCCAGCGCCGCCCACAAGTCCCCTGTCTCTGGAGCAAGCAGTGCAGAGCCGGCCCACAGCAGATTCTGGGAGGATGGAGATAGAGTTGGGCTCAGCCAGGTGGTCAGGATGTATGAGGGGACAGGGCAGGCATGAGAGGTCTGTACAGGTGCTCAGAGGGGCCCCAACAGGCAAGGGGGTGGGGATGGAGAGGACAAGGACAGAGGGAGGGCCCAGGACCTTCACTTCCTGAGGGCAGCAGGGGCCTGATCTGAGGATCCAGGGGCAGAAGGCTGGGAGCTGGGGGGCCAGGGCCAGGGCACTGAGAACAAAGGGCACAGCCCCACCTCATTGAAGTGGGCATCCTGTGTGGCTGTCAGCCCGAAGCCCTGCTGATGGCTCTCGAAGGCCAGCAAGTGGGCCAGCAGGCGGGCAGTGACTCGGACATCTTGGCTAAAATAGTGGTCAGTGTTGCCAGTCACCTCCCGTAGCCGCTGAGCCAGCTTCTTGGCCTCCACGGTATCCAGTGCCGTCTTGTTCAGCTCTAGGCCATCCAGCTGCCAGGACAAGAAGGAGTTGGTTGCTCTGTGGTCCCTTAGGCCTTCTTCCAAAGCCTCACAAGGAGAAAGGCTTGCCAGATTAAAGGGCAACCAGGAAAGGCTCAGGAGGTCAAGGGCTAGGGTGTGGTATCTGGGGCCCACCACAGGCCAAGGAACATCTTAGGCACAGGGAAAGTTCTGGGCAGTCTCACCAGCAGACTGAGCTCTCGAAAGGCAGGGGAGGTACAGTTGAAGAGGTCAGGCTCCAGCCAGCCCTGGGCCTCATCACACAGCCGCACAGCAGCACCTGGGGGCAGGCAACCCCTGGTCAGGCCTGGGGCCTGAATACCTTTGCTGAGGAGATAACCACAGCATCCTCTCCTATCCCTGGGGATCCTTGAGGCAGAAGTCAGAGGCAGGAGAAACTATAGCTGCACTCCTGGAGGTAGCAGCAAGCCAGGTAGGCCCCAGCTGCTTGTCAGGCAATTCCTGAGAAGGCTATAGACCATTCTCAACTGGCAACCACACAAAGCACAAGGGTGGGGCTGCACACACTCACCCATGTGGGCCAGGACAGGCTCAGGGACGTGCCAATTCACACACAAACACAGACACACACCGATGCTCGCCAGTTACACACACAGATGCATAGACCATACCAGCACACAGACACATGATGCCCTCGCACACACACGCAGACATGCCAACACAGACCAGGGCTTCCAGGAACATACGTGACCAAAGTCAGGTGGGGGGATTCTCACACAAGTTTTAACTGCCCCAGTGGTGACTTTGCTGTCCTTTCTCTCCCTTGTCTATGGGGTTGGGATGGAGGTTGAATGAGAATTGACTTGGATCTTAAAAGAGTGTGTAGCTACCAACGAGAGAGTCTAACTTAAACACCGAATCCCCTCCCCTCAACAGGCTCACAGACACGTGCACAGGCACAGAGACACATACATGAGCATGCGTACACAGACAATCTCTGTCCAGCCACTGCAGAGACCTCAAGCAGCAAGGAGTGTTCTGAGGGGACCTCAGGCAGTGGGGAGGGGCCCTCAAGCAGCAGGAAGGAGCTGTAGGGTCCTCAGACTGAGGAGGGATCTTTTGTGACCTCAGGCAGTGGGGAAAGTCCTGTGGGGACCCCAGAAACTGAGGAGAGGTCTCTGAGGACCTCAGGCATCAGGGAAGGGCCCCTGGGGTCCTCAGATAGCCAGAAGGGGCCTGCAGGGACTTTAGGCAGCAGGGAGGGGTCTGCAGGGACCTCAGGCAGCAGGAGGGGTCTGCAAAAGCTCTGGCAGTGGGAGGGGGCAGCGCACCTGAGCAAACACGTACCCCTTACCTGCACCCCGCAATCCTGCCCAGAAGCCAAGAGAAACAGACGGAGGCTCAATGAGGGTATAGGAAGGGGCCCAGAGCCCCTAGTCAGTAGTGAGGGGCTCATGGGGGTGGGGGGTTAAAAAAAAAGTGAGGGGCTCACATGGACTCCCACCCACCTTCCACCTCTTTGCAGGAACAAAGCCACCCAACTCAGGAAGTGATGGCTCTGTTAGTCAGAGGACAGGCCCACCCTCAGTGATGTCCCTGTCCCCCACATACTCACCCAGGGCCCCCCGGGGACAGGGCACTGTGGCCAAGACACCAAACTTTGTCTGGGGCCACCACACACCAGATCGCAGGGACTTGGGGCAGGCATCATAGAGTACTAGAGAGAGAAGAGGTGCTGAGCCAGGCAGTCAGGGTCCAAGGCAGTGACAGCCACACCCACTGTCCCTCCACCACCCAACCCAAGGCCCACTGCCCACCACTTCTGCTGGCTTCTCAGAAGCTGACCTGTCAGATTTTGTGACAGGTCAGCAAAGAAACTGGGACAAAGGTAGGGTTCCCTGGATATCAGCGGTCTCCCTCAGGAGAAGCTTCCAGAGTCCCCAAGGAGCCAAGTGTGCCACTGATATGTGATGGTGGCACACTGGAACCAGCCCTCTATGGGTGGAGCCTGCTTACCCTGGCAGCCACTGGCTGTCACCTCTGCGAAGGGACTGTCACAGCTGTTGCACTGGCGGCCAAGGGCTCCTGGGCGACAGGGGCACTGCCCGCTGTGGGGTGCACATGAGCGCGAGGTGGAGCCCACAGGGTAGCAGTCACATGGGAGGCAAGAGTCACTGCCCCGCGGCCGGTAGTGGAACTCCTGTTTGAGGATGGGCCAGGGGCCTGAAGTCAGAGGTCAGGGCTCAGGGAATGACGGAATCAAGGGCAAAGGGTCAAGAGAACAGTGCTCATGGGCCAGAGGACGCCTGGGCCACGTGTGAAGGCAAGGGAGGGGTCATAGGTAAAGGATGAGAGATAGCAGCTAGGTCACAGGACACAGGTAAGAGGTTAGGGCCCACATCAGGTGGCGGACGTCAGCAAGCTGGACAGGAGTTGCAGATCGCGTCCAAGGAAGGGTTAAAAGGTCAGGGGCCAGGCGCACCTTGCAGTGACACTGCCCATTTGTCTTGTTGCAGTTGGGATCAAAGCCCTTGTGAACATCACAGTTGCAGGGGCCACAGGTTGGGCTCCCCCACCAACCCCGAGGGCACTGCTGGTCCATCCTGGGGGTACATAGCCAGGTGAGATGCCTCCATGGCATCCCAGTGACCCTCCCTGTCCCTGCCAGGACTCCCCATCGCCTCACCCCCAGCATCTTACCTGTACTCACAGTGGTGGCCGAAATAGCCACCCACACAGTCACAGGTGTAGCCATGGGGGTCTCCTGGGAGGTGCCGGCATGACCCCTGGTTCTGACAGGGGTTCAGGAGGCAGGCATCCACACAGCCTGCACCGTAGTAACCTGCAGATTGGGTCAGAAAGCTCAGGACCCTGGTGGCAGAGAATGGAAGGAAGCAGGCACCTGTCCCAAGTCCCTGCCTCCTTCAGGTTCCCCAGTCTTCATCATGAGCTCCTAACTCCTGCCCAGATCACCCTTCCCCCAACCCTTTCAAGGCCTACCTGGCCGGCAGGTGCAAGAAAAGGTCTGCCAGAGGTCCAGGCAGTCAGCATGGGGTGGGCAGGGCCCAGAGGCACAGGCGTTGGTCACAACACAGCCAGGCTCCGCATTCACTCGGTGGCTGGGGGGTAGCAGGGCCGGGGAGCCAGAGGGTGTGGAGCCAAGCCACACCCCCTATGGACACACAGCCAGCAAGGGGTGAGAACATGTTAAGGCACCTCAGCCTCAAGTACTGCAGAGCTAGCCACCCAGTCTGATGACCCCTGACATGCAGTCTTCCTGAGACCCCCGAAAACCCAGGCCTCAAAACTATCCCCAATTCGGTCCCCCTATGGAACCCTAATTGTGCTGTTTCTGACACAGGTTCCTAATGGCCCTTGATAATCCAAGATAGACTCCCACCTCCAATGCCACAGAAAGACTTGACCTAGCTCTCGACTCTGGGTCATCCACCCCCTCGTGTCAACCCCCACTTGAATGCTGCCTTTCAGGTCCCAAGGAGACCCTGACTTCTGACCCCTAACCCTAATGCCCCAAATCACATTCCCATGCTGACCCCCACCTGGATGCAGCCGACCAGACCCTGAGGAGCCTCCTCTGCACTGCCAGGGGGCAGGCCTCCCACGTGGAGCTGCTTTACCTTCAGGCCCTGCAGCTCACTCCCCACCGCCATGGTGTCCTGAAGGAAGGGGGAGTCAGCACTGGAAGGAAGCAGGGGCCTGAGGAACCCCTGCCATAGCCCAGAGTCAGTCTTGGCCTTCTAGCCCTTCTAGGCGGGCCTCTCCCACTGGGGCCCAGAGCGGACCTTAATATTGCTTGATTTTGACTGGGGGTGGGTAGAGATTGGGGCAGAGACTAGAAGAGGCTTTTAGGAATCAGGCAAAGTGATGGCTACAGAGGTTCCCCAAGATCAGGCCCCAAATTTGGCACAAGGAGGACCTGAGAGCAGACCAACCTGGCTGGTGGGGTGGGCTCAGTGCAAGGATATATATGGGGAGAGAACATCAGACTCGGTGCACTGGAATAACTGAGAGGAGCTGGACTAGAGGGTGGGGTCAAATAAGGCAGATCTGGTTGGAAGGCTGAGAACAGACTACCCCGGGGTCAGAGATCAGACCTGGAAGAGGCTAAAGTCCAGAGAGACCATGAGGACATGGTGGCCCCGCCGGCCACCTAGTTCCTCCTGCAGCTCCAGCCGCAGATCGTGCCACCGGCCATCACTGACAGTCACCTGGTCCAGGAGGAGATGGGAAGCACGGCCCACGCCCCTGGTTACTGTCACAGACAGTAACCCCCGATCTAGCTGTGGACAGAGATGCATAGCCCTGTGGTTAGAGCCCCGAGTGGGCTGGGACTTGGAGGTGAGATCAGAGGACTCGGAGGTCAGGAATATCAGCTGTCAGGACAGCGAGGTCAAGGTTATACCTGGCACACAGGACACTGTGCCAGGGGACATTATGTTGCTGATATGGGATCAGGGAGCAGAGGATAGGACCAGGTGTTGTGGGTGAGTTGGTGCAGCTAGCACAAGAGAGCTACATTAGAGCCCTGCACCTGCAGAGGATATAATGATGGGAAAGAGAATCAGGGGCTAGGGTCCAGAGCAGGGTCAAATGTGGTTGGGACACCTGGCAGAAAAGTATGCTGTGTGACCAGCCTGTGCACACAAGAATATTGGTGGTGGCGTGAGAGACAGAGCTGAGGGTACAGGGAGGGTGAGCAAGGTGGACACACCTGGCAAAGGAGAGTGCTGTGTGGCCCAGCCTGCACTTGCATCAGGACCCCCTGTGTCGCCCGTGTCCGAAATGCCAGCCCCAGGTACCATGGCACAGACACAGCCATGTCACTTCCAAAGTTCCAGCTCAGTGTGCCGTTGCCACGGAAATGGTGGGGATGGGCCATGGCTGAGTGGATAAGAGAAACAGAGTTATAGGCCCTGACCCAGGAACAGATTTGACCCTGCAGGCCCCTCCTGCCGCATGCTGCCCACTCACTGAGCCGACAGTCTTTGCCACCAAAGCCCACAGGGCAGTCGCAGCTGAAGCCGCCCCAGCGCTCTGAGCAGAAGCCACTGTTCTTGCAGGGGCCTGAGTCACAAAAGTGCAGCTTGGCTTGGCAGCCTGGGAGAGGAAGGCACATGGAGGATGTGAGAACAAGGGTTGGGGGGCACAGTGCTGGACAGAATTTTAGTGTCCAGAGGAGCTGAAAGAGGCCAAGATCTCATCCCCATGTTCTCTCTGGGATTGGTAAGTCAGGCCTTCAAGGCTGGGCTGTAGCATGGTGCTTGCCACTAAAGAAGACTGGGTTGAAATCAGGTGTGGAGTCACCCCATGTAGTCCTCCACTCCCTCCCTATGATGGCGACCAGGGCCATGGGCTGCGCTGGTGGAAGCTTCAGGCCTACCTGCCATGGTGCCATTATTTGCAACAAAAGCCGCCATGTCCACTCGACGGCCATCAATGTGCAGGTCCCGCATACAGCCGATGAAGTCCTTATGGGACACAGGGAAGTTCTCGGGGAGGTTGGGGACACCCCCCAGAAGCAGGGGGCCCGTCAGGTCCAGGGACCTGGGGGTCAGAGGTCTGGGTCATTGGTGGAATGGGCCCAGAATAGAGTTGTTCCTGGGGGGAGGGGCACAGGAAGTAGGGGGTAGGACCCAGAGAGTAGGGTGATTGAAGGAGAAAAATAAGGCCAAGCTGGGGAAGGAGTTAGGGTCTGACTTCAGTTGGGGTGCAAAGGAGAGCTCATCTTGGGAAAGGTAGGTGAACTGGGGTTGAGGGCTATGATGAAAGAGTGAGGCATCTGGCTGGTGGGGGAGGGGATGGAGAAGTGAAGAGTCTGGGGGAGACTGGACATGAGATGAAGGGACTTGGAGGGGATGTGGGGCATTAGTGAAACTGGGGTGGGGAGGTGGAGGCTTTTGAGGACTGCCTGGGGACTGTGTGTGCCAGGAGGAAGTCTGGGGTGGAATACAGTATTGCGGGCTAGGGTGAGTAGGCTTTCAGGGTGTTTGAGAAGAGAGGGAAATCTTGGTGGTTTAGGGGAAGGATTGGGGAATTTGGCAGGATGGGATGAGGAATGGGATGTGAAGGGTCGGAGTGGGCTTTAGCAGGCAGACAAGGGGACAGGGGGAGGGAGCCTCACTTCTTGGAGCTTGTTTGCACACCAGCAGCTGCGCATGAGTAGTTGCCAATCTCAGCACCAAACTGCAGAGCCACGGCCACATCGCAATCATCCACGCTCAGCACAGCCACCTTGTCCTTGGAGGGGCCCTGCACACCCCCTAGGGCATCTGTCCGGGGCTAAAGACCCAGGCACACCAGTCAACAGTGCCCCTAGTAGCCCCTGAGGAGCAGAAGTCAGCATCCCAACTCCCCTCATACCCAATGCCAGGGATGGTGCCCACCTTGTTGTAGTATCTCAAATGCACTGTATGCCATTGCCCATCACTCAGGCCCCCTGGAACTGTGGGGCTGACCACCGTGTTGGATTCACCTGCAAGGGTGACGCATGTGGAATCATTAGGAGCAGCGGAGTCGCTCCATCCCACCCCAGTCATATAAGCACAGCCACTCCCAGGGCCACCCTGGATGCATCAGATCAGTCCCCCCACTAGTGACTGCAGTGGCTGGCCCAGATTGCCTTTGAACAGACAGAAGAAACACAGACTTCTTGGAAGGACGGACCTTCGGACAGGGAATGGCCAAGGTGCTAAGGAACTAGGTCTTCACTGCTGGTTTGGCATCAAGTGTGCGCTCAGGTGCACACTGAGGCAAACCCGAGGGGACTTGGGGCCTGTGTCCTCCAGCACACATGCACCCATTCGCCGTCATATCCAGGGCACCTACCGGTGGAATATGTGAGCCGCACTTGGCCAGCCACGAGCTCCAGGGCCAGGAAGTCGTGCTTCTCATTCAGGCGCCCGTTGTAGAAGAGTAGCCCGCTCTGCTGCACCGTCGCGAACCTGGGCGGGCAGGGGTTGAGGGGATGGGGGTGTCAGGAGCAGGTTACCACTTCACACCCTCCATCGCTGCGAGGAGAAGGGGCTGGGGCGAGTGCAGCGAGGTCAGGAGACCCCGGAGGAGGGGTGGGGGGGGAGCGTCAGGGGAGGGGCGGTGTCCCGTGGGAACGTCAGGACAGGGCAGTCAGGAATCTAAATCAGGGTGAGTAGGTGGGGGCGGCGTGGAGGCGCTCAGACACGGGGCGGGCACCTACGAGAGGGACAGCGTGAGGTGGAAGCGCTGCCGCAGGCCGCGGAACATGACGAACGAACTGGGCGGGAAGGAGCGCGCCGCCACCTCACAGCGCGGGCCCTCGAAGGCGCCGCCTGCCGGGCACTGGCATCGGAAGCCGCCGTTGGGCGCGTCGGTGCAGGTGCCCCCGTTGCGGCAGACGCCCGGCACGCAGCGGCCGGCCTCGGTGTCCAGCTCGCAGTCCTCTCCTGGGGGCCAAGCCGGGGTCAGAGGCGGTCACGCCTACGCCCGCCCCTGCTGGAGTCGGCCGAGCCCCTTCAAAGGCCGCGCGCCACCAGGTCGGGTGCTAAGACCCCCAAAAAATCGCGCTCCCTGTGGACACGCCCCTTCCGTCTGGCCCCGCCTCGCGCCCCGCCCCTTCCCCAGCCTCCTCAGTGCCTTCGCGGAGGCCAGTGGCCTCAGAAGTGACGCCCAGTACTCACTCGCATTGCAGTCCCGCCCCGGCCTTGGCCCGCGCTCCCCCTCCCCGGCTCTGGCCCCGAGCCCAGCTCACCTGTGAAGCGCGGGCGGCAGACGCACGTGTAGCCTCCCTCGCGCCGTGCGCAGGCACCGCCGTTGCGACATGGGTTGGAGTAGCAAAGGTCGAGCTCAGTCTCGCAAAAGTCTCCGGTGAATCCAGGCGGACAGCGGCAGCGCAGGCCGGCGATGGGCTGGATGGGTCGGAAGAGCGTGGAGGCCGAGGCCAAGAAGGGCGCGGACGAGTCAAAGCGGAGCACGGACACGCATTTCATGTAGTTCTCACAGGGCTCGCGCAGGCACACGTTGTCGTCGAAGGGCAGTACGTCGAGCAGGGAGCGGGCTGCCAGCGCCGCGCGGCGCACGTACAACTGCTCCTGCAGCTCCTCCGAGCTGAACCAGGGCCCGGCAGCGCCCGCTCCGGCCCCACGTGGAGCCAGCGCCGAGAAACTCACATTAAGTACGGTGCCCCCTACGTCCGTGTCGTTTTGGATGTTGAAGATGAAGACGTCCTCGGCTGGCGTAGCGAGCACCGCAGCCACGCCTTCGAGGAAGTGGCCCAGCAGCGGTGACAGGAAGCGCTCCTGCCACATGTTCTCAAGGCGCACGGTCAGGCTGTTGGCCAGCAACTCCTCCGTGATGATGACCACGCGCAGCACACACTGCGCCGTCACGCTGTGCAGGCCATCTGCAGGTGGGGGCAGGGGCAGTGGTCAGCCTGGGGCCAGTGGCCGCCCCTCCGTAGGACACAAGAGGGCCGGGGCCGGTGATAGCCCAAGCTCCCAGGACCTCTAAGTCAGCAGGCTGACCCCACCAGGACACAAGGAGGTCTGGGACTAGTGACCACCAACTCCTTCAGTATCAAGGTGTCAAAAGGCCGCTGCGTCCTCCCCCAACCCCCAATACAAAGAGGGGTCTGGACCAGGGATCAACCAACCCACACAGTGCCCATGGCTTAGTAAGTGACTCCCCCAACAGCACTCAAGTACCCTAAGTACTCGATAACCCACACTTCCCCAAGTTATCATCATCAGCAGGCCACCCCAACTTGGGACATGAAGAGGAGCTAGGGCCATTAGGCACCCATTCCCAGCCACCTTCCTCTTCTCCCTTCCCCCAGCATAGCAGAACAAGCAAAACATCCCCTCCAAAAACAAGAGTTGCAGATCAGGAATCACCTATCTCCAATTTTTGATCAGCAAATTGCTCTTCTATGGCACTAGAAGGGGCTCTGGCCCAGTGAACACTCAATGCCACCCCCAGAACCCTGGGTTATCAAGCTCCAGGAGAGTCTTGAACACCAACACACACACACACACACACACACACGGCAGCATTCTTCAGTTAGCAGCCTACTCGCCACTCCAGACCTGGGTGCTGTGGTTTCAGTGACCACCCCAGAGATGAAGGTGAGGTGCTTATCTGCCTTGTTTGTCTTGTCCCCAGACCCTAGCACATAGTGGGTAGTTAATGAGGATAGACTGTTGAGTGAATTGAGGGATAAATGAAGGTTGTGTGTTCTCAGGCAGTGCCAGGAGTCCCTGCTCCAGAACTAAGAAATGAGCACCAGTAAAGCCTGTTTCCCAACTCCTGCAGCCTCCAGTAGGCAGGACTTCAAGAGCCTATCCCACCTGCACTCTCCTATTAGGGAGGGGTTTGTGAAAGTCTGAAGCAGATGGGACAGGAAAGAGGCAGGTGGACCTCTGGACATTTTCCCAAAGGTCAGGGTCTCAGCCCCTATGGACCCACTCTCCACCTGACACTTCCATAGTAAGCTGCTGTTCCTGACCACTAAATTATTGGTCATTTCCTGCACAGATGGAGTAAGCGCCAGACTGGACCCAAAGAAATCCTTCGTCTAAACATGGACCTAATGTGGACTTACTGGCCCATAATGGCTTTGCCTGGGACCTCCAGAGGATTACCCCAGGACATCTAACCTTTTGTCAGCAGGGGAGCTATCCCTAGGTAGCAGACAGTTCTTTACAAGCTTTATGGGGTCTGCTAGATGCCTTGGAATCTTTGGAATTCTGTGGAGATTATCCAGGAACCTAAGCAGAGTCCTCATGAGGTCTATGGCAGATCTTGTAGGGTGCAGGAACCCTTCACTTAAGGGGTTCTTGGGAGGTTTGGAAATCCCTCTTTGGCTTGAGGTGGCCCATGGAGTTCCTAGGCCAAACAGGTTGGGATCACTGGGTCACTTGCCTGCCCCATGCCCCTCACCTGTGACAGTCACCAACATGGAGGCCACCAGTGGGCGGTTATTGTCTAGCTTTCGGCTGAGTCTCAGCTCCCCACTGGTCTGGTTGACCACCAGCAGCTGCAGCTCATTGCCACGCTCAAAGGAGTAGAAAAGGTGGTCAGAGACATCAGGGTCATAAGCTGGGATGCGCCCAATAATGCCCGACGGGAAGGTGTCTGAGCGGTTGGATACATAGTTGTTGAAGAGGATCTGGAAGTTGTTGAGCACAGGGCTGTTGTCATTCTGGTCAACCAGGCGGACGTGCACAGTGGCCCGGCTGACCAGAGGAGCAGATGTGGCCTGCACCACAATCACATATTCCTGGCGAGCCTCATAGTCTAGGTCAATGAGTGCCGTCAGTTCTCCAGAGAAGATGTCCATTTGGAACAGCTCAGGGATATTCCCCTCCACAATCTGGTACATGATATGGGCATTGGGGCCTTCATCGGGGTCCACTGCGGTGATCTGGGCCACCACTGAGCCCACAATGCTGTTCTCTTTCACCCGCACCTCAAACTCCTCAGCTGGGAAGACAGGAGCATTGTCGTTCACATCCTGCACTGTTACCTGGATACTGACTGGAGTCCGGAGTGGGGGCACACCTCGGTCCACTGCATAGGCAGTCAACTCATACACTGGCACTGCCTCCCGGTCCAGCCGCCTCACTGTACGGACAATGCCAGAGGTGGGCTCAATGGTAAAATCTCCATCCCCATCTTCCCCATTCTGGAAAGTGTACTGGACCCGGCCATTGGCATGAGCATCCCGGTCAGTGGCTGAGATCTGCAGGACACTGGTGAAAGGTGGGGCATCCTCAGAGACCAACCCTGTGTAGTGGGAGGCCACAAATTGTGGAGCATTGTCATTCACGTCATTGACCATCACCTCCACATAAGTAGTGTCTGCCTTCTGTGGGATGCCATTGTCCCGAGCTGTGATAGCTAGGGTGTAGGTCACCTGGTCCTCATAGTCTAATGGGGCTTGTAGTGTAATGGCCCCTGAGTCTGCATCAATGCGGAACTGGGGCAGGTTGTCTTCCAGGAGATAGGTGATACGAGCGTTCTCACCCACATCATCATCAGAGGCACTGATGACCACTATGGTGCTACCCACTGGCCGATCTTCATTCACGCTCACTGAGTAGTGGGCACTTTGAAAGACTGGCCGATGAGTGTTGGCATCTGTGATGTTGATGTGCACATAGCAATGATCATGAAGGGCACGGTCAGATGCAGTTAGAACCAGCTTGAAGTAGCGTTCCTGCTTGTAGTCCAGTGGCAGAGCCAGTGTCACTAGACCCACACCCCCCTGGGTGCTGATGGCAAAGCGATTCCGGGTGTTGCCACCTGTGATCTGGTAGCTGATGGCACTATTGGCATCACGGTCTACAGCAGTCACGCTGACCACACTGGTGCCCACAGCTGCATCCTCATTCAGTCGAAGGTGGTACTCCTTCATTGTGAACTCAGGCCGATTGTCATTAACATCCAGCACAGTCACTGTGACACTGGCTGAGGCAGAGAGTGGGGGTGAGCCATGGTCTCGAGCCTCCACACCAAAGAAGTAGTGCTCCACAGACTCACGGTCCAGGGGACCACTCACAGAGACCCAGCCAGTGGCACTGTTTATCACGAAGGGAGTATCAGGTGCCACACCAGTTAGGGAGTACTCCAATCTGGCATTCTCCCCATGGTCTGCATCAACTGCCTGAATGTGAATGACTGAGTGGCCCAAGGGAGCATTTTCCAAGACAGAGACTTGGAAGGGTGTGCTGACGAAAATAGGAATGTGGTCATTAATGTCCATCACCTGGATGCTGGCCAGGCCCGTGTTGTTGGACAGCGGTGGCCGACCAGCATCCTGCGCCCGGATACGCAAGGCATACTCTCTCTCTGCCTCGAAGTCCAGAGGCGCCACCACCTGGATCTCGCCAGTGAGGCTGTCGATGGCAAAGTGGCCACGGCTATTACCACTGATGATGTTGTAGTGCACCAATCCGTTGGCGTCCTTGTCTCGGTCAGTGGCCGTGACGCGCAGCACCACCGTGTGGGGGCGCACATCCTCGCGTACCTGCGCCACATAGCGCTTCTCGCTGAATTGGGGAGCGTTGTCATTTTCATCCAGCACAGTTATGTGTACGCGCACAGTGGCCGAGCGCGGCCCGGGCTCCTGACCCTGGTCGCTGGCTTCCACCACCAGCTCGTAGCTTTCCATGTGCTCTCGGTCCACTCGGCCGCTGGTGCTGATAAGGCCGGAGCGCGGATCAATCTCGAAGGCAGCAGCAGCTGCGGCGCGCGCAGCAGGCGGCCCCACAAAGCGGTAGCGCAGGTTGGCGTTGGGGGGCGCGTCGCCATCCGTGGCACGCAACTGCAGGATAGGGTAGCCCTCCTCCACATTCTCGCGAAGCGTCTCCCGGTACTGCGCTTGCTCAAAAACCGGCGAGTGGTCGTTGCGGTCGGCTACCGTCACGGCCACCATCGTGGTGGCCGAGAGGCGCGGCGAGCCGTGGTCCTGCGCGGTCACACGCAGGTAGTGACGTTCCATGCTCTCGCGGTCCAGAGCTGCCGCCGTACGGATGAGGCCGCTCTGCGGGTCGATGCTGAACAGCTCCAGCGAGCGGCTGTTCATGAGCGCCGCCAGCGAGTAGACTAGGCGCCCGGCCTCGCCGGCGTCCGGGTCCTGCGCAACCACACGCAGCACCGCGGTGCCTGCGGCCTCGTTCTCCGGCACCAGCGTCTGGTAGTTGTACTGCGGAAACTGCGGGTGGCGGTTTGCGGCGCGACGGAAGCGTGCCGGGTTCGCCGAGGTTATCTTCCGGGCTTCAGGACCGGCCGGGAGTCCCGGGGGGCGCGGCCCGGGGCGCTGCGGGAGGAAGCGGCGGCGGAAGAGACCCTGGGAGCGCATGCGCTCGGGCGCCGGCTCGGGAGCTGTCCGAGACTCGCGGAGTGCTGAACCTGATGTAGGAGCTGTCCTCACCGTGCGCGGTGCTGAATCCAGCTCGGGGCCAGATCCCAAGGACCCTGGGAGACAGTTCCGCCGAGGGGCTGTCCTTTCTCCTCCGGATGTCGTGGCTCTCTCGTCCTGACCCTTGCTCCCTGTTGCCCACGATTCCCCACAGCAGCTCGCAGTGCTCATTCTTTTGCGGGCGCCTGTCCCAGCGTTTCGCTGGGAGGACAACGGCTTGGGAGCATGGTGCCGAACCAAAAAGTCTGAAGGGAGGGGCAAGCTGTTCCCCGAGCCCGGGACCCCTGAGGACAGAGCCCCTGGCGACAGACTACCTCTTTGCAAAGATCCTGTCCGCCCGCAAGAAGAAGCCTCTGGGCGCCAGTATACCATAGACCCTGGTCCCTGTCCTGTCTCTCGTTCGCGGCTGCCCAATTGCTGGACGCCGTGTTCAACCCCCAGCTCCTCGTTCGGCTGCTCAGGGGGCCCTCGACTGTTCCGGGTGCTTTGCCTTCTTCCTCCGAGCCCCACGAAGACAGGCTCCCTGACCCCCAGGCCAGTCCCCCCATCCTCCCGGACCCCGGGAGACTCGGGACAAAGAGCTAAGGCTCCGCCACGGATCTGAGCCCCGGGCCCCGTAGTGGCAGCTAACCCCGGGTCCCAGCCCTGGTGCCCACCGCGCCCCAGCTCCTCCTGGCTAAGGGGGAACAAAGAGAGGAGGAGAAGGAGGAGGAGTATGGGGGTCGACCGTCCCCCGAGACCCCAACACGGCGGCCGCCTCGCCATCATCCCCCGCCTCCCTGCACGGCCTCCACCGCCCCCCGCCCCGGTCCGGGCCTTGGGCCGGCCCCGCCGCTCGGGCCCCCTCCCAGGCCCCTGCCGCCGCCCTGGGCCCCCGCCCCTCCGCCTGTCTCTCCGCGCCGCCGCCGCCCTCTGGGCACCATCTACTCCGCGGCCGGAGCCCCTCCGGCGTGCGGCCCCGGCTTTTTCCGCCCCCACCACAGCATCCCCGACGCTGCTGCCGCCTCCCGCCGCTCCAACATGGCTCCCGGCCGTCCCGATGGTTCGCTCCACCTCAGCCCCAGCGCCCCAAACCCAGTGGTACAACCCATCGCGCATGGCAGCTCTGAGGACCGAAGCTGTTGCCGCCATCTTTATTAAGGACGTGAGCGCTGCTCATGGTGCTGAACAGAGCGCCGAGGTGCACCGCCGTTGGGTCCGCCCTCCCCGCTTTCGGCCGCCGCCCTCACCCACCTCCCTCTTTCTAGGGCGCTGTCCCAGCTCAGTCTCCCAGCCTTTCTTCTCCTCCCAGATCTCTCGTCCTTCTTCCTGACCACTAGTTTGGAACCGTGTCCCGGATTTTGGTCTGAAATTTTGGTGCCCATGAGCGTTCTCACGGCTCTGGGAGGGGGTATCGTGTGAAATCCTGGGGTAGGGGGGACGATGGCTGGACAGGGGTCTGGGGTGCCAGCAACCCGAACAATAGCTTTAACGATCCAATCAGCTAGTTTTATGAAACATGTCGCGACCACCTGCTTGTTTGGAGCACCCCTGGTGGAGCAGGGACTGGAGATGACCCTCCCAAGGCGGGAGCAAAGGCCAAATTCTTCCCCGCCTTGCCGTTCTCAGCAGTCTCCCGAGCTTGGGGCCCCTCCACTGGAGGCTGCACCCCCTCCCAGGCTACGGGTCCCGAGTGCTCCGGGATGCCACGTGGAGCCCGGCGTTGCCCCATGGCTGCGGGCCCAGCTTCCTCGGATCCCCGCCCCTCGTCTGCCACGACCGCATCCTTTAACCCCTTGAAGGGACTGACACAGAAGCTCAGTCCTCCCCCCACCCTCGGTGCATTCCAGCTCTCCCTGCGCAACTCCTGGCACGCGGCAGTCTCGCCAGGCCAATGGGTGGACCTGGCGCAACAGACGTCACGAGAGGAGCGGAGGCTAGGGGTGAACGCGGAGCACTCCAATCAGAGAGTCATTGTTTCTATTGGCACAATAGGAGGCCCCGCCCCTCACGGCGGAGGGGGCTCCGCGGGTTGCCGGCTAACCATTAGAGATAGTCTGGGTAGTACACTATACGGACCGGCTTCCGAAGGCGGAATCGATAACGAACTGCAGCGCGGGGTGCAGAGGACGCAGGCATCCCGACACCCAGGAAGAGGTCAGGGGCGAGACGCCAGAACGTTCCAAAGGGTGCGGCTCCTTCGATGGGGTGGATCCCGGTTCTAACAGGCGAGGAACTCCTGGCCAAGGCCTCTGGCCCGCCCCGAACGGTACCTATGACATCACCATCAACCAATCAGTCGGCGAATTCTCTCGCCCCTTGACTTATCCGCTTCCGAGAGGCGGGGTTCCTGCGGATTCTACCTCCCGAGCGCCCCTGTGGCTAACAAGAACAGGCCGCAAGTCTCCAGTAGTGCCCTCTCCCTCTTCGAATCTGAGCACCTTCCCAGTTACCAGAGCTCTGCGCCGGATACAAGGCCGGGGTTCTAATGGGTTTGTGGGTGGGGGTGGAGGATCTGCAGCGCTTAGGGCGGAACTCCTTTGGATGGGAGCCAATCGGTGCAGAGGCTGGAGGAGCAAAGCCGCCAAAGTGGTTTTATTTATTTAGAGACAGCATCTCTTTTACCCAGGCTGGAGTGCAGTGGTGATCATCGCTCACTGTAGCCTTGAACTCCCCAGGTTCAGGCAATTTTCCCACGTCAGCCTCCCGAGTAGCTGAGACTACAGGTGCATGTCACCACACTTGGCTAATTTTTCCATTTTTTGTAGAGAGGGGATCTCACCATGTTGGCCAGGCTAGTCTTGAACTCCTGGGCTCAAGCAACCCGCCCATCTTGGCCTCCCAAAGTGCTGAGATTACAGGTGTGAACCACTATGCCTGGCAACCCAGAAATGATTCTGATACAGCGCTTTCTGGGGTCCACAATCTAGTGACTAGAGGGCACAAAACCTGATGCCATGGAGGGAGACAGGGAGGGGCGCTGCTGGGGAAGGGTGCTGGAGTCCCAGAGGAGGCATCTGAGTCATCTTCGAGACCTGGGAAGCCTTCTTGTGGAAGACGCCAGAGCAGTGTCCAGAATGACCAACGGGAGATCTGCATCTGCGAAGGAAGGGCAGGGAGGGATAGGGATGTGGGCATCCTAGGTCTTGGAGACTGTGTGGACAAATGTGCAGAGGCATAAAGAGACTATGGCTGAAGGAAATTAACCCCTTCCCTCTCACCAATAGGGCTGGCACTGGCCTCAGCTGACACTCCTTTTGGAGAGCAAAGCTCCTCAATCCTGAGCAGTGAAATTGATTGCAGATGGCTCCCCATGTTGCTCCTGCTGTGTGTCCCCACTGTCATCCTCCCTTTGTGGCTGTTCTGCGGAGCCCCTCTCCCTCCATGTGCACTCACCTCTATGCCCCAGCCCCAGTGGCAGTTCCTAATGCACTCCTGGTAAAAAACAAAAACCAAGTGTTGGTGATAGTTCCTCTCTCCACCTCCAAATCTTGCCCTTGCCTCCTAAGACCCCTATGTGGTTTATTCTTTTTTTTTTTTTTTTTGAGATGGAGTCTCTCTGTTGCCCAGGCTGCAGTGAAGTGGCATGGCTCACTGAAACCTCTGCCTCCCAGGTTTATGCAATTCTCCTGCCTCAGCCTCCTGAGTAGCTGGGATTTCAGGCCCCCACCACCATGCTGGGCTAATTTCTATATTTTTAGTAGAGACTGGGTTTCACCATATTGGCCAGGCTGGTCTCAAACTCCTGACCTCTAGTGATCGGCCCGCCTCGGCCTGCCAAAGTGGTGGGATTACAGGTGTGAGTCACCACACCCAGCCTATCCTCATTCTCTTTCCAGCTTCCAACTAGAGGGTCCACCCAGGACCCAGAGACCTGGCTTTGAGGCTATTGGGAGGCCAACAGATCACAAGACCAGAGGTCAAGGGTGTGGCAGATACTGCCCTCTAACACTTCTCAGCCTCTTTCCTTCTGCCTTTTCCACCCCACCCTGTGTTTGTCTACTCCTAGCGAGGTGTACCTTTCCAGAAGACCTGGCCAACCTGTTCAGCTCAATTATCCAGTAGTTTTTTGACTCACTGAGATCTCCAGTCCATTGCTCACCACCTCAGGTATTGACCTGTGTAATTAGCCTTACAGAGTCCAGTGTTATGGCAACTCCCAGGCCTGTTCTTCTTAAGACAGGCTTGCTGGGCTAAAATCTAATCCCACTTAAAATAGACTATTTCTGTATTCTTTGCCTCTAGAGCAACAGAGCATTGCTGGAGGAAAACAACCAACCATGCTAATTGATCTCATTTTATATTCAGGATCACAAGCCCCAGTATTATATTGGAGGGTCTATCTAGTGGCACAATCTCAGCTCACTGCAACCTCCGCCTCCCAGATTCAAGTGATTCTCCTCCCTCAGCCTCTTGAGTAGCTGGGACTACAGGCGAATGCCACCACGCCTGGCTAATATTTTGTATTTTCAATAGAGACGGGGCTTCATCGTGTTAGCCAGGATGGTCTCAAACTCCTGACATTTGATCCACCTGCCTCCCAAAGTTCTGGGATTACAGGCATGAGCCACCATGCCCGGCTCAATGTTTTTAGTTTTTTTTTTTTCTTTTCTATCTATCTATCTATCTATCTATCTATCTATCTATCTATCTATCTATCTAGAGAACACAGTCTTACTCTGTTGCCCTGGCTGGAGTCAGTGCCACAATCTTGGCTCACTGCAACCTCCACCTCCCAGGTTCAAGCAACTCTCCTGCCTCAG
>NW_022436963.1:289037-311498 GCF_009761245.1 Sapajus apella
CCCAAAGTGCTGGGATTACAGGCTTGAGCCACCGCGCCCGGCCCCCCTATCCAGCTAATTTTTGTATTTTTAGTAGAGACAGGGTTTCACCATACTGGCCAGGCTTGTCTTGAACTCCTGACCTTGTGATCCACCTGCCTCAGCCTCCCAAAGTGTTGGGATTACAGGCGTGAACCACTGCACCTGGCCAGGAGTCTTAAAGGTGACTTTAAGCAAGATTTTTTTTTTTTTTTTTTTATATATTTTTTATATACTCGTATATAAAAAATATATATTGCAATGGCGCGATCTCGGCACACCCCAACCCTCGGGTCCTGGGTTCAGGCAATTCTCCTGCCTCAGCCTCCTGAGTAGCTGGGATTACAGGCACGCACCACCATGCCCAGCTAATTTTTTTTTGTAGTTTTAGTAGAGACGGGGTTTCACCATGTTGACCAGGATGGTCTCGATCTCTTGACCTTGTGATCCACCCGCCTCGGCCTCCCAAAGTGCTGGGATTACAGGCTTGAGCCACCACGCCCGGCCTAGCAAGATTTTTTTTTAAACTTTTTACAGAGATGGAGGCTGGAGTGCAGTGTCTATTCACAAGCATGAATGCAAAGATTTAAAAATTTGTTTTTGTATTAAAAATTTTTTTAGAGCTGGGCGTGGGGGCTCACGCCTGCAATCCAAGCACTTTGGAGGCCAAGGCAGGCGGATCACCTGAGGTCGGGAGTTCAAGAGCAGCCTGACCAACATGGTGAAACCCCATCTTAAAAAAAAAAAAAAATTTAGAGACGGGGGTCTCACTTTGTGACCCAGGCTGCAGTGCGGTGGTGTGATCATAGCTCACCACTGCCTTGACTTCCTAGGCTCAAGGAAGAGAGCCTGCTGCCTTGGCCTCTGAGTAGCTGAGACTACAGGTATGCTCTACCACACCCAGCTAATTTCTTTAATTTTTTTGTAGGGACAGGGTTTCATCATTTTGCCCAGGCTTGTCTGGAACTCCTGGGCTCAAGCGATTCTCCCGCCTTGGCCTCCCAAAGTGCTTGGATTACAGGCACGAGCCACCACAGCCAGCCAAGATTTTCTAACAGGACATAAAATGTACTAACTATAAAGCAAAATATTGATAAATTGGATTACATAATAATTAAGAATGTTCTTTTATCAAAAGACATTAAAAGTGGGAGAAGATACTGTAAGATAGAATATCCAAGGACTCATATCCTGAATACACACTGCCAATCAATAAAATATACAGAAACAGATAAATCGGGCAAGAGATTTGAATAGTTCCTTCACAAAGAGAACATTTAAATAATAATGAAAAGGTGCTCAACCTCTTTAGTCATCAGGGAAATGCATACTGAAAAAAATAAAAATACTGGCCAGGTGAGGTGACTCACACCTGTAATCCCAGCACCTTGAGAGGCTGGGGTGGACAGACACTTGAGGCCAGGAGTTTTGAGACCAGCCTGGCCAACATGGAAAAACCCTGTCTTTTCTCAAAATACAAAAGTTAGCTGGGCGTGGTGGCCCATGACTGTAGTCCCAGCTATTTGGGAGGCTGAGGCATGAGAATGGCTTGAACCCAGGAGGCAGAGGATGCAGTGAGCTGAGATTGCGTCACTGACTCTTACCTCCAAAAAAAAGGAAAGAAAGAAAAACAGAGAGGGAGGGAGGGAGGGAGAGAGGGAAGGAAGAAGGACGGAAGGAAGGAAGGAAGGAAGGAAGGAAGGAAGGAAGGAAGGAAGGAAGGAAGGAAGGAAGGGAAAAGAAAGACTACTGCACTGTATCAGAATAGCTAAAATTAAAATGGCTTGACAACACCAAGTTCTGGGAAAGACAGGAGAAGCTTGAACTGTCTGACACTACTGGAGGAGCATACTTTGGTACAGCTACTTTGGAAATCCATTTGGCAGTATGTGCCTGTGACCCTGAAATTCCACTATTTATCTGGGAATACACCCTCCAAAAATAATGTGTATGAGCAACAAGAAGACATGTACAACAGTGCTCCTGCAGCACTATTTGCAATAGACAAAAACTGGAAACAACTGAAAGATTATCAACAGTGAATGGATAGGCCAGGAGCGGTGGCTCATGGCTGTAATCCCAGCACTTTGGGAGGCCAAGGCTGGTGGATCACCTGAGGTCAGGAGTTTGAGACCAGCCTGGCCAACATGGCGAAACCCCATTTCTACTAAATATACAAAAATTAGCTGGGTGTGGTGGTACGTGCCTGTAATCCCAGCTACTTGGGAGGCTGAGGCAGAATTACTCAACCCCTCATCCTGGAGTTGGCCTTATGCATGCGTAGCTTATGGCTCAGCACATGTGCACAGATGATTCTTCCACCTCAGCCTCCCAAGTAGCTGGGACTATAGGTACAGGCAACCACACCCAGCTAATTTTTGTAGGGATGGAGTTTTCTATGCTGGCCAGGTTGGTCTCAAACTCAAAGCGACTTTCCCGTCACGGCCTCCCAAAGTGCTGGGATTGTAGGTGTGAGCGACCTGCACACTTACACACCCATTCCTAGCTGCGGCTTCAGAAATTTCTGACCCAGAACTCAGCCCAAACCCCCTCACTGTCCCCCAAAATTTGAGTTCTCAACTCTACCCAAACACTTCCCTTTCTTGGGGTGACTTAATGTTCTCTCTCATTGCCCTTTCTACTGCCTAGCCGCATATCACATCTACCAACCTTTCATGCAGCCATAGATGTATCCTATCAGACAGCTCCTTCCCCAAGAGGACTTCTCTGGCTAATCATAGTCTGCCTTTGGTTGTAATTTTGTGTTGTGAGGCCACCACAAGGGTGTTTGCTGAAGAGGTCCTGGAGTCCCTCAGAGCATGGTTGCTACCAGGAGTCAGCATTTATGTAACTTCATCAGCTGGGGCTTCTACATCTCTTACAAACAGGTGCCAGGGCCCAGCTTGGACACTCCTGCAGAAGTGGGCAGACGCCTCTGCCGTGGATCCACACCTTGTTTGACCTAGATGCCAGCACTGGGACAGACGGCACAGCACAGTCCTGCCGTTCCCACATTTGTGTGTGCATCATGACAGGAAACACAGCAAGTCACAGAGGCTATCCAATGTCCCTGCCTCAGCTTCCTGAGAACTTGTGCTTTTCACTAAAATACACTATCTCATGAGAAGACTTTCCTGCCTTCGGCACTCCAGTGAAAAAGGAGTTGTGACTGGAAGGTGGTGTCATCCACTCCGGATGTGAAAAGGGAAGCAGAATTAACTCTCCAGGGTTGAGTAGTAACCAGGCCAGGTGTGGTGGCTCATGTCTGTAATCCTAGCACTTTGGGAGGCTGAGGTGAGTGGGTCACCTGAGGTGAGGTGCCAGTCCGAGACCAGCCTGGCCAACATGGTGAAACCCCGTCTCTACTAAAAATACAGGAATTAGCTGGGTGTGGTGGCAGGCGCTTGTAATCCCAGCTACTGGGGAGGCTTAGGCAGGAAGAATTGCTTTAACCCAGGAGGCACAGATTGCAGTGAGCCAAGATCACACTACTGCACACCAGCCTGGGTGACAGGAGCAACTGATTCTCAAAAAAAAAAAGGGCTGGGCACGGTGGCTCACACCTGTAATCCCAGCATTTTGGGAGGCAGAGACAGGTAGATCGTCTGAGGTCAGGAGTTCAAGACCAGCCTGATCAACATGGTGAAACTCTGTCTCTACTAAAAATACAAAAATTAGCTGGGTATGGTGGCAGGTGCCTGTAATCCCAGCTACTCAGGAGGCTGAGGCAGGAGAATCATTGCTTGAACCTGGGAGGCAGAGATCACAGTGGGCCAAGATTGTGCCATTTCACTCCAGCCTGGGTGACAAGAGCTAAACTCTGTCTCTCAAAAAATAATAATAATTAGTAACCAGGTTATGTCCCACAGAGCTTTACTGGGGGCCAAACACTGTCAGCCTCTTCTCAGGCCCAAGCGAGCCTGTGCACCTGGCCTTCTGACAGTCAGCGGTGAGCAGGCGTCTCCCACTAGACCCCCATACTTTGCTCCCACGGGTTTCCTGTGGAATGAATGAATCTACCTCAACTTCCTGAGAGCCTGTTGCTGGGCGAGGTGGGGGCAAAGCCCTGGCCCTAGCCTCCCTGTGCTGCTTTACCTTCTTTTTGGGAGGATAACTGCCCCCTGCTTTCAGCACCCCAATGAGAAAGAAAATGTCACGACCAGAAGTCACAGTGTCAGTGATTCCTGATGTGTGTAACTGTCTGATGAATGAGGAGTTCAAGTAAAAAATAAAGTGAACTGATGAAAACCACTTCTGTGCATGGCACAGTGGTGTGCGTCTGTGGTCCCAGCTACTTGGAAAGCTGAAGTGGGAGGATTGCTTGAGCCCACGAGTTGGACATCAGCCTTGAAGAGATAGTGAGACTCCATCTAAAAAAAAAAAAACAAAAACACTTCTGACTGGTGTCTGCCTGTAGGTTTCTGACTCTACTCCCTGACTTATGGTGAGAACTTTTTTGCTAACTTGGGAGCCCACAAGAATGAAGTTTTTGCCAAATTTTGGCCCTTAGTTCCTCTAAAACAGTAATGCAAACCTAACCCCAGCCTTGTTAAGACACTCTTTCTGCCCTACCATGATTACCAAATCTCTGCTGAAGTTGCAAGATAAAGTGATCTTGCTGGAAACAAGGACAAATGGGAAAAGGAAATAGGGCTGGATAGGCCCAACCAGTCACAGAGGCCAGGGCTGGGGGTAGGTAGGGCCTGCTTTATTTGAGAACAACTATGAAGGACGATAGGGTTTCTACAGGGGAGAGAGTACCAGTATTCAAAGCAAAGCGAAAGATGTTAAGTGGGCTGGTGCAGTGGGTCACACCTATAATCCCAGTACTTTGGGGGGCCAAGGCAGGAGGATCACTGGAACTGAAGTGTTCAAGACCAGCCTGGACAACATGGTGGAATCCTGTCTCTACCAAAAAAAATTTAAAAATTAGCTGCGCATGGTGGCTACTGTTGTTTCAGCTACTCGGGAGGCTGAGGCAGGAGGATCACTTGAGCCTTGGGAGGTCGAGGCTACAGTGAGCCTGAGTAACAGAGTGGGACCCTGTCTCAAAAACTAAAAAGAGAGAGAGAGAGAGAGAAAGATGTAAGTAAAGCCTAGAGGTCACCTGCAAGTGGGCTGCTGGGGGGCACTTGGCCGTGACTGGGGCTCAGGAGAAGTGGGAGCTCAGGGAAGAGAGGCTGGAACAGGGCTCAAAGGGCCTTGAAGGCCAGGCCTGTCAGAGTCCATCACCTCCTCAGGCTGGAGAAGTCAGTGTAACCAGTAGTGATGGGGTCCTGAGGCCCCAGTACTTCTGCCCATCCTCTCCCACTGTCTCCCAAGATCATACAGGGAAGCCTGTTTCCAGATGCCTGTGATTTATTTCCAAAGGAGAGCTGCAGCACATAGGAAAATACACATGGCTTTTCAGTCTACATTTTTACAGAGAAAAGAGATTCAGTCATTGGCTTTCTCAGTGCCATCATCCTGTTCCATGAGGCTCTAGGATGGATGGCCTGTCTCCAAGATCCCGCTTTCAAAGCAGCAGCTTGGCCAAGGCCTCTGGGGGTAGGAGTGAAGGGCAGCAACCCCCATGTAGGGGTGGAGGGGAGCACATGAGCAGCACTCACTGCAAAGCTAAGGCAAAGAATAGAACTGGTGGGAGATGCCTCCCCTCACCCCAGGGGCATGGCTTGCTGAGGCCCAGGATACAGACCAGGCGGGGTGGGGCGGGGTCTGGCCCAGCCTGGAGCAGCAGCGGGACTCTGAGTGTACACGTGCGTGTGGGCTGAAGAGGGGGGCATGCTGAACAGGAAGCCTACCAGGGTATAGAGGGGCTTTAGCCTGCATATTCCCCCTGCCCCAGAACAGCTCCCAGATCGTGGTCCCCAATCCGACACTTGACCCCTCTCATAAGCTCTACTTCAGGTGGGGGGCCCTGTTCAGGTTCCTTCTGCCACCTCTCCCCTCCCACTGTCAGTGCAAAACATTCTTAGGGCCAAGCCCCTGAGTCCCCCGCACCCTGACTGGAGCTGCAGGGAAGGGAGGACAGCAAGGTGCTAGCTGGGAGCCTCCCCCAGCACCGGGAATTCCTTGCACATCTCTTGGACAATCATACGGTCCATCTGGCACTGGGGTGAGGTCTCCTCCTCATTCAGGATGCGTCGCAGGATGGCCTGCAGGTCGGGCAGCCGGTGGCGGTGCTGCAGGTAGGGCGTGGTGCGGACTACGGCATGCATCAGGGAGAGGTACTCCATGCGCAGCTGTGGGAAGAGCAGGCCAGCTCAGGGACCCCAGGGAGGTACTGTGACCTCCACTGGACAAGGGCAAGGCCCCACTGCCCCACAGACCCCAGGACTGTGGACCTGAACATCAGGGTTGCATCCCTAGCACCCAGAATGTATCTGGCACAGAATTGGTCTTCAGTAGTTTCTGAGTTGAATCATCCCAACCACAGACAGTCCCAAGTATGTGGGCTGCCCAGAGAAGTCCTGCCCATCCTTTAAAGCTGGTCCTCCAAGGTGCCTCTGTCTGTCAGTCAGCGGCCCCCTGCTGTTCATCCTATCCTCCCTTGCCGAGAGATCTCATGCACATTCACAGCTTCAAATAGTGACCCACTCACATACCTCTCACCTAGAACTACCCTGTGAGCTCCAGACAGGAATATCCAACTGCCCACTTATCATCTGCACATCTCAGAGACCCAAATCCATATATCCACCATCAAACTCATGATCTTTCCCATCCTCCCAGAGCTGAAGATTTTCTCATGTTCTTACCTTCAGAAAGAACACTGTTGTCGATCCAAAAGCACAGGCCTGAAACATGGTATCCTCTTTGCTTCCTGTCTCCCACATACCTCATATCCAAGCCATGTCCAAGACCTGGCCATCATACCTCCTACATATGCCCCGAATCCATCTCCAACAGCCTCTTCTCCAACCCATATTCCCAGCACCTCTAGCTGAACCAGTTCCAACAGCCCTTATAATTTTTTTTTTTTTTTTTGAGACAGGGTCTCGTGCTATCACCCAGGCTGGAGTGCAGTGGCATGATCTTGGCTCACTGCAACCTCCGCCTCCCAGGTTCAAGTGATTCTCCTGCCTCAGCCTCCCAAGTATCTGGGATTACAGGCATGCGCCACCATGCCCAACTACATTTTGTATTTCTTTTTTAGTAAAGATGGGGTTTCGCCATGTTGGCCAGGCAGATCTCAAACTTCAGACCTCAAGTGATCTGCCCACCTTGACCTCCCAAAGTGCTGGGATTACAGGCGTGAGCCACCATGCCCTGCCAGCCCTTATGACTTGACAGCTTGTTCTCACAGAGACCCCTCCAATTCACTGACCTGACCTAGCACTTTGTCTGCTTCCCTCAACATTCCTCATTTCTTTTTTTACTTTTCATTAGAGGAGTACTACCAAAACCTCCTTTAGGCAGCACACCTTGCTAAGTCCCAGACCTGGGTTTCATACGGAGGTGCCTGCACATCAAACGCCAGTGTCTAAGCTGTAGACAAATGCAGAGCCATGTGCAGGACTGAATGTCATTCACCACCACGAACCTTGAATGGACATGCAGCACTGCCTGGGCCTCCCACTGCTTTTCTCTGCTGTGCTACTCTCCCTTAGAGTAGCAGTAATACCCACGCCGTCTGTCTTCTAAACCTAAACTACCTAGTCAGCTGGCCTTGTGCTTCATAGAGAAAACAGAAGTAATCTTGCATAAAGCCGTCTTTCTCCTCAGTACCCACATCTCACCTGTCCCTACCAGAATGAGCGGTCCTAGCTCCTGTTCACGTAGGCATGGACCAGGACTCTCCCCTGCTGCCCCATTCACTTGACTCCTGTGGTGGCCCACCATCTCCAACACATCATCCATCTCTCTGTGCTTGCTGGATCATTCCCTCTGGCCAGAGCATGCACCACCATCCCTACCTTTTTTTTTTTGAGACAAGGTCTTGCTTTGTTGCCCAGGCCAGAGTGCAATGGCACAATCATGGCTCACTGCAGCCTTAACCTCCTGGGCTCATGTAATCTTCTCACTTCAGCCTCCAAAGTAGCTGGAATTACAGGTGCATATCACCATGCCCAGCTAATTTTATTTTCTTTTATTTTGAGACAGAGTCTCGCTGTGTCTCCAGGTGCGAGGCACCAGGCTGGAGTGCAGTGGAGTGATCTCGGCTCACTGCAGCCTCCACCTCCTGGGTTCAAGCAATTCTCCTGCCTCAGCCTCCTGAGTAGCTGGGACTACAGGCGCACGCCACCACACCCAGCTAATTTTTGTATTTTAGTAGAGACGGGGTTTCACTATGTTGGCCAGGATGGTCACGATCTCCTGACCTCGTGATCCGCCTGCCTTGGCCTCCCAAGGTGCTAGGATTAGACATGAGCCACCATGCCCGGCCCCGATTTATTTTTTATTGTGGTCCATCAGGCTACACAGAGGTCTCACCAACCACGTTGCCCAGGCTGATCTTCAACTCAGGGACTCAAGTGATCCTCCCGCTTCAGCCTCCCAAAGTGCTGGGATTACAGATGTGAGCTGCCGCACCTGGCCAACATCCCCTGTCTTCAAAACATTCTTCCTTGCCAGGCACGGTAGCTCACGCCTGTAATCCCAGCACTTTGGGAGGCTGAGGCAGGTGGATTGCATGAGGTCAGGAGTTCGAGACCAGCCTGGCCAACGTGACGAAACCCCGTCTCCATTAAAATATAAAAATTAGCTGGGCGTGGTGGTGTGTGCCTGTAATCCCAGCAACTCAGGAGGCTGAGGCAGGAGATCATTGGACCTGGGAGGCGGAGGTTGCAGTGAGCCAGGATCGCGCCATTGCACTCCAGCCTGGGAGACTCCAACTCAAAAAACAACAACAACAAAATGAAACACTCTCCCTATCCCCATGTCATCTCCCTCCAGTGACCTCCCTCCCATTTTTCTCTTCCCCTTCACAGAAAATTCACAAGAGTTGTCTCCATTTACTGCTTCCAACTCTCCCCTCAGACTCCCCAATAACTTCAAGTTCTTTCAAATTTTCTATTCAGACTCTCCTCCTTGCACCCCACTGGCATTGTTTATCAGTCATCACTGATCTCTGTGTGGTGAATCCAATGGCCAATTCTCAGCCCATCTTGCTCAAGCTGCTAACGGTGTAGAGAGGGCTGATCTTCTTCCTCTAAACATGTGGCTTTGGGCTCCTGCTTTTTTGGTTCTCTTCCTGGGTTTCTCCCTAGTTGTTCCAGCTGTGCCCAGGGCTGCAGCCCGAGCTTCCCACTAACCTGCCCATCTATCTCATTTCTGAGAAAATCACATTGTTACAGGTTTCCCATCATCACAGACAACTCCAAAATGTCTCTCTAGTCCCAGCTCATTCCCCACTGCCTCCCTGATGCCCTTGGTACCTGGGTGTCTAGCAGGCATCTCCTCAATCTTGACACATTCAAAACACAACTCTCTATTTTCCCCCAAAAAGTTCTCACAGCCTCCCCAGCTTCAATCATCAGCACTTCATCCATCTAGCTGCTCAAGATGTATCAAGCAGCAAGCCCTGCCAGACCCACTTACTAAGCACGCCACACCTGGCCTCTTCGCGCCACTGCCAGGCCCATCCCCACCCCATCCATGCCACCTGGACCACTGCGGCTGTTCCTCCCTGGCTGGCTTTCACTCTGCTGGCACACAGTTCAGATTTCATGTGGGATGTTAGTCACATCACATTTCCCATTCCTGAGAAGATCACAACCTCCTGCAGCAGCCTCTAAGGCTGTGTAGCCTCCATCCTCCATGCCTCATCTCCCACCCCTCCCTCCTCTCCAGCCTCCCGCAGCCACCGTACCTCCAGATCACTCATGGCTGGCTCTTTTGGCTCTTGGTGCACCTGCTGTGGTTTTTGAGTGGCCACCTACACTTACCTGGCTCCAGCAGTGGCCTTGCCCCCTCATCTCCACTCAATGTCATGCCCCCTGCCATTCTGTTTCAGTTTCCACAGAGTGACCCTCCCTGCTGCAGCCACCTCCAAGTACCTTGTCTCCTGGTGACAGGTCCGCGATGTGCCTCACAGTGATGTCAATAAGAGCCATCATGTCTGTGTGGTAGAAGATGGCAGCTGTTGCCGGGCTGCCAAACACATCCTGAAGGAACTTGAGGACAGAGTGTGGCGGCTGTGGCTCATGTTTGAAGATACGCACAGGGTCATCTAGGAGGCAGGAGTCACAGGAGTCAGGGTGGTCCTTGTGGGAGTCCCAGAGTCACCCCAGGGGGTTATAGGAGTCATTGCAGGGGTCATGGAGTCACAGGGCATCGAACTGGTACCCGAGCAGATTCCCGGGCCCTCACCCCCTCTGTTCAGGAGCAACAACAGCTTCTCGGAGAAGATCTTGACATTGGTGTGTTTGCTCAGGGCAGCCATGATGACATTCTGGTCAGGGGCTAAGGAAGGACATGGGTATAGACAGGGTGCCGAGCCTGAGAGCCCCCATGTGCTCAGCCACCGCCTGGCCAGGCCCTGCCCCACCTGGCAAGTGCAGATTGAGAGCCAGAAGCAGGTTCACACAGAGATCCGGCAGCTGCTCCGTGGTGTCCATGGGCAGGCCGTCCTCGACGATGCTCAATAGGAACTGGGCGAAAGGCGTGCCCAGGTGCTCTGGGAGAGGGGGGCACAGAAGTCTGCAGCCCCATTCTCCCCCAAACCCACCACCCACCCTTCTTGGCTTTCTGTGAGCCTTGGGGATATCCTATCCCTGCTAGGCTGTGTAGCTAGCAGGTCCCAGGCCCTCAGACCATGGGCCCTAGCTCAGGACCTGTGATCAGCTGGTTGGTGACTGCATTCTTACCATAGTGTGCGTAGGGTACTGCCTCTCCCATGGAGAAGACCATGGCCAGGATGAGGGCAGAGTAACAGAGTTTCTGGTGGTCTGGGGGGGAAAGGCAGGCAGTCAAGAGTCCCCAGAGATGGCAGGAAACCCCAGCAGGTGGCAGGAACCCCCTCTAGATGGCAGGAAGTTCCCTCCCACCCGCCCTCCAGCCTCACCCTGTGTGTCTGTCTGCATGTCCCTCGCCAGCTCCACAGGCAGCACAGATGACACAAGCGTGGAGATGATGGCTGCATCCAGGCTGCACATGGCACCGAAGCACTTGAGGAGCAGCAGCCGCAGTGATGCTCGGTGCTCCTAGCAGGGAACCCTGTGTGCTCAGTGCCTGGAACTCCCCCACTACCTAGGTCTCTCCAAGCCCCCTCCCCTTGTCCTTCACATACCATTTGGTAATAGGCCACCAAGGCCAGGACAGACTCGAACTCGTTTCTCTTGCACATTTTCTTGCAAACTTCAGGGTCTGCATCGGTCTACAGAAAAGAGGAAGTGAGAGTATCAGCCAGCATGAGTGGGGCTGTGTAGCCATGCAAGAGAGGGCTGAGCACATATGTGTAGGGAAGACCCCCAGGCACTGTAGAGGGATGCTGCAGGGCGGGGGTCACTGTTCCCCATGTGGGGTATGTGTGTGGGCCCCCGCCCTCACCAGAATATGCAGCAGCTCCTCCAGGTAGCAGCGGATGACACCCTCATCCTCATAAAGTGCCCAACTGCGCTGCTGGGCGTCGTCCTTCCGCCGAGCCAGGTCTGCAAAGATCACCTCCAGTCTCTGCTGGTCATGGCAGACCTGCCCTGAGGGCAGGGCCGTGCTGAGGTCCTAGGGGGAGGGCGAGGCATGACTCAGCATACTCTCTGCCCTCACCATCTCCGGGAAGCCCCCAAGGCCTGGAGAGTCCACCTGTGGACCTATACTCTGTGAACTCAAGTCCGTCCTGGCCCACACTGGTTCAACTCCAGTCTTGATGACCTCCCAGGACAGGACTCAACAGGAGACTCATCTGTGGGGGAGGGGGTGATTTCAACAGCACAGCTCCCATCCCGGACCTGGATAAACACCACCGACCAGGAGGGCCATGAACTTTGTCACTGCCAAATGTGACTCTGAGAACTCACTCTCCCATTCCACACAAAGTGGTACAGGCCTATCATCTACCAACTTCCCACATTTTCCTTGAACCCTGCTGACCAGGCACTGGCTGTTGTGCCCGGCACAGGCAAGCCCATTGGCCCACTCCCCAACACCCAAACCAGAACTGTAAGAGGAACCATGGGGCCCTAAAGAGGGACCCTTGGTCTATCTGACCCCAATCATATATGCCGGGCTCACTGTCCTGTCCTGCTTGTGAGTACCAAGGATCCCAACCATCTCATGATGCCCACACACCTCACTCCCTCTCATCCAAGTCAGCTCCTAGGACTCTGTCACAATCACAGCTCTCCCAGCACTCAATCTCTCACTGCCAAGGTCAGCAAGGCACTACCCTCACCCATGCCCTGTGTCCATTCCTTCCCTGCAGCCAGACAGAACTCTTGGCCACCCACATCTGGTCTCATCTGTCACCTGCCCCAGGTCTCACCTCCTCCCACAGCACCCACTTCCTCACTCCCTGTGTTCCAGCCCTGCGGGCCTTGTTCCACTTCCTCCCACGAGCCAAGCTCACTCCTGCCTTGTGGCCCTTGTCCAGGCTGCGCATCTGCCTGGAATGCTTGTCCTTCCTTTCTGCTTCAGAAATCAGCTCAATGTCCCCAGTGCCTAGCGCAGTAAGAGCTCCGAGCCAGAGCTTGAGAAATACCTGTAATGTATGGGCTGGACAAGTGTATGAGGGTGGGAACAGGGTGGGTAGCAGGGTGGCCCTGCTGTACCGCCCACCCTCACCTTGCCCTCTACAAGTGAGAGGAGGACCTGCTCCATGACAGGTGAGCTGGCTGGCACGGAGGCCTGGATGTGACCCACTATGACGCCGATGGCCACCCGGCACAATTCATGGCTCAGGCCAGTGTTTCTCCGCACAAGCTCCATCAGCTCAGCCCCAATGGTCCTGGGCACAGCCGCCTCAGCTTCTGCCTTCTCCTCTGTGGTCCCCAGGTTCAGTGTACCCAGGGCTTCCAGGTCATCAGGGGCTGAGGTTGTACCAGCTGCCACTTCTTCTTCTGCAGGGGTTTCAGGAGCTGAGGCCCTGGAGGGAGGGGGCTGGGCTTGGGACACGGTGGTGTGGGTGCTTCGGCGGGGTACAGGTGGGGGTGTGGGTGAGCAGCTGGAGCCCGGCTCAGATGGGCTGGAGCCGGTATAGAGCGTGTCCAGGGAGGTGCTGCTGACTGAGGAGCCGCTGGACACACAGTTACCCCCGGAGGGCGTGGTGTTGTGGCCACCTGTGAGCAGTGAGTAGAAGCTGTGCCGGGGAAGCCCCCTGGAAAACCACACCCTTCCTTGCCCAGAGCCCCTGTCTCCTAACACAGGGCCTAGTTTCTCTGCTAGGTACTGTTTCCCCACAAAGCCCAGAGCTCCTAATTGCCCCAACATGGGAGTCCTGTCTTCTTCCCAAGCTTACAGCCTCCATCTCCCTGACATGGGCAGAACAACCACTCCAAGCACAGGGTGCCTCTACTCTAATTCCCCGAACCCTGCCTTCTTACCACTCCCAGAGGCCATCAGGGCCTCTCGGTCTCGGCGCTTCACTGGTGGGGGCGGTGTGGTGGGTGCTGCTCGGCGAGGCTGTGGTGGGATCTGGGAAGATGGAAGTAGGATCTGGAAGGACAGACTGACATCCAGGGCGGCAGCCAGGCTTGGGCCTGGAGCCCTGGGCATAGGCAGGACTATGGCACTGGGGTGCATCACTCCTGAGTGGACCCCTTGAGCCTCTGGATGAAGCCTTAAGCCCCACCCAACTCCCTTCTACAGGATGCCCTCACCACACACCTGGTAGAGGCCTCCATCTGTCCCAAGATGCTCAGAACTGGGCAGGCTGCGCTGCCGCTCGAACCCGGCTCGACACACCCCATTGGGCTGCCTGGCTGCAGCAGCATCCAAGTGGTGGTCACTGGTCGATGGGGTCATAACTGCAACACTGGAGGCTGAAGGGCCTCTGCGTGACAGGGTCTCTTTCCGGTGGTGGATCAGCTTCCTGATGGAGGGACAGGGGGACTATGGGGGTTGCATCTCACAGCTCAAAGTCCTTATATGCCTCCTGTGGGATGCTGGGACCCCACAGCCCAGGCCCCTCAGACACCCCTATCTCCTCCATGCTCCACCCCAGCCTGCACTGCCCCATACTATCCTCAGTCCTGTGCTCTGCACATCCCTGGTGCTCACTGAAGGACCTGACCCCATCATGCTCTCTGGGAGGTGCCACCCCTCCCCCACCCCTGCCAACCCTCACATTCCCCAGGCCTACCTGCCCCATGACACTCACTAAAGAACCCCACCCCACATGCTCACCAGGCGGTGCCTCTCCACTCCCCCCACACTCACTGGAGGACTCCACGCTGTTCCAGGCTGTACTTGCCACCATCCCGCATGGCTGTGTTGTGTACAGCCTCGATGGCCCGGTCAATGGCCTGGAGGACATCCTGCTCCAGGCCCTGGGGAGCAGGGGACAGCAGTTAGACCTGAAGGCCAAATGGAGGTGCTCAGCCCAGTCCCAGACCGAGACAGAACCCAGGTCAGAACACCACTACAGCTAAAGCCTGGAATGCTAGACACAGCACAGAAAGTTGAACCAGAATAAGGAATAAGGTTTTCAAACTGCATCACTCCGGGAGCTGAGGCACAGGGTGACCCCCATGCAGCCACATTACATATGGAGGCCCCGATCAGGATTTTACCCCGCAGCAAGGCTCTTGGCTAAGATGTCTCTGAAAATCAGAGGTCTAAAGCAAAAAAGCCCAGAGATTCCCAGCTTGGGGCCAGGAGTGCATACCTAGTCTATCCCTGATTTTGGCTCAGAGCCCAGGTTGAGATGCTAAGCAGGAGGCCTCCATGTCTGGAATCCTTAATACATCACTCTGCATCTTGCTGCTCTTTCGAAAAACCAAGGTCATACCCCAGCACAGCCCTGTCTTTGCAGAGCCCTCTGTAAGCCCTGGGAGCTGGTCAAAGGGACTTACCCTCCCCAGCCCTGCTCCGGCCCTCATCCCCACAAGGTATCTCAGTAAGCTTCCAGACCTTCCCTAGGAAGCAGTTCTGTGTTTGTGGCAAAGGATGAACATGAGAGAGGGGCCTAGGCCCTGCTCCAGGTTCTGTATTGCCATCCCCAACAACCCAGGGGTCCAGTCTACCCGGCCTATTTGTGACGGGGGGTGTGGGGGACCAGCTACCCCCAGCCCTCCCCTGACCCTGGCACACATGGTCATCAGGCTATACAGGAGCCCCAGAGCTGAGATGAACTCACTCCACCATCAGTTTGAGAAGCTAAGAAGCTTCCCCGATGGGGACAGACAGGTGGGCACGGAGGTCAGCAAAGGCCTCCAAGTGGTATGAGGTGTACCAGAGTGCAGGTAGAGGAGACAGATGGGGGGACAGAAAAAGAAAGACACATACACACAGTAAGAAAGGCATGGAGAAAGAGAGGAGCTCAGAGAGGAATGGAGAAGCAGACAGAGGGAAACAATGCAGAAAGAAACTGAGAGCCAGAGCCACAGTGTGGGGGAGCGTCGGAGGAAGAAATGAAAACACACACAGGTGGAGTCGGAACGACACCGGCAGAGAAGCACAGAGAGTCACAGCAATGAGACAGAAAGAGACACGCAGAAAGAAACTGAGAAACGGTGACAGAGAAGATGGTAGCCTCTCTGCCCTCCATAAACACTTTGCCCCACTGGTCCTGGCTGGAAGCAGGGGACTTATAGACCCTTGACTTCTATGCCCAGTAGGGGAAGAGACAGGGCTTTCCTCAGAGGCCGTCAATGAAACCCCATTCCCAAAAAGGATGGGTCTGACACACAGCAACCACGGTATCCATGGCCCTCACTCCCACCCCAGGCACTCCTAGATGGGATCACACCAAGGGTCTATGAGGAAGCCCCTAGGGCCCAGGGCCCATCCTCCCTGGTAAGACCAGATGACACTTCCAAATTTATCCTGTTATTTCTGTCCTGAACTGGGCTGGGACAGGCTGTTTCCTAAAGGATCGGGACTAGGACGGGGCGGGGGTGTCTGGCACAGGCCAGGCAGCTCTGGGCCCTTCTTCCCCCTCTGGTCAGAATAGACCAGCTGGAGACACTGCACCCCAACCCCCGCAGCAGGGCTGCTCTTAGGGAAACAGGAACTGGGACTGCAGCTTCCACTGGAAGGAAATGGGGCCACGGGCAGACCAGGGGAAGCTATAAGAACTCATTTCATCACAATGGGAGCAGTCTCCACTCTAGGCTGGGGAAAAGAAGGGATGGAGCCCCCTCACTTTCAAAGGAAGAATGTTTGAGAAGTCAGGGCTGGGGAGTGGAGGGAGCAGTGTGCCCTGTCAGCAGAGGCCTGGGTCCTTGGTTCAAATAAGGTTAGGAGAGACTTAAGAAGAGCCTAGAGGGTGGCTGAGCACAGGCTAGTGAAAGACACTAAAGTACCAACGCTTGGGTGTCACATAGAGGATGGAGGTGTCTATGGTTCCAGGGTCCAAGTTGGGGGGTTGAGGACCTGCAGGATGGCTGGGGAAACAGGTGGTGTCCAAGGTGGCCCAGGTCTCAGTGGTGGCTTCAACCGGGGGAGGGGGGAGGGAAAAGGGGGAGGGGGAAGGAAGGGGGGGGGGGGGGTGGGTGTGGGGTCCTAGGAATCCGCAGAAGGATCATATTAAGGATCTGGGGTCTCAGGGATTTGAATAATTGGCCAGAATTCGGTGGGGATGGAATCTCAGGGTCGCCATTCACTTGGCGGATTTGATATTGTTGGGTCTAGGGTACCGAGGAGTCTCAGTCCCAGAGTTAGGCTTTTGGTCGATCGGGAGTTGGGCTGTCAAGGGCCTGGTCTTTTGTGGGTGACGCTGACTCTTGGGGTCTCAGCCCTCGTGGGTCCGAGGGTCAGGTTCTCAAACTGCCTGTCTGATAGAGGTCCTGGCCTCGGGTCCCGGAGAGGGTGGGGTTCCTGGGTCGGTTCCGCGGGGCTGTGAAGGGGTCCTGCCCTAAGGGCGCGGAGGCCGGGCGGGGAGGGGCGCACTCACCTGCAGGCGGCGCAGGTAGGCTGGTGGCACGTAGCCCGTCTCACCACTGCGCGCCCGCGCTGCCAGCCACCAGTGCGCGCTGCTTCGCTCCAGCACCAGGAAGGTCTCGCCCGCGGCGAACGCCAGCGCGTTGGGCTCCGCCGAGCGGAACGCGTACAGCGCGCGGTACATGGGGCTGGGCCGGTCAGGTGCAGGAAAGGTGGTAAGCGCTGCGGAGCCACAACGCCAGGCCCGAAGCTCCGCGCCGCGCCGCGCTCGCCCCGCCCCGTGACACACCAAGCATGCGCGCGCGCGCCCGCTCGCCAAAGCCCCGCCCCGGGCTGTAACGTTCCACGCGCCGGAGCGCAGCGCCTCCGCGCGGCCACGAGAGGTGCGGCGGGGCGGGGCTCCAGAGCTCTCTGCCGCCTCTGGTCCCTCCCGACTCCAGGACTCCAGGACCCTCATCCCTGGACTCCGCACCCTCATTCCTCTCACTGGCCTTGGCTTCATCCGTTCAGCCCTCGGCTCCCTTTCCTCGCTCAAGTCCTAGCGCTGCGTCCCGTCCTACCTCCCGGTGAAAGCGCGCTCCGCTCCCGCCGCCCTGGCGGAGTGGGTCCCATCTACTAACTGCAAGGACGGCGACTTCGAAAAGACGATCTTGCTGATCCGACACTTGGAAGCCCCCGTGGGGCCCAGCTCTCCTCTGTATGTCTAGGCCTCACCACCTCTATTCACCGAGTGCGGGTGGTGGCCAGTGGGGAGCAAGGGTGGGGAAAAGAGGGCTATAAAAACAGAAGAAACCAGGCGGGGCTATTCCTTGTCTAAAGCCCTCCCATCTTTGCTCCCCACCCCTCCTCCTCCTCTCTCTTCAGCCATGGCTGGTTTTCTCTATATTGGGTCTTTGCATATTTTGTTCCCTCTACCTGGGACACTCTTCCCTTCTGTCTCCTATAGTATTTGTCCGTCAAACTCCCATCCCTATCAATAGCTATCATCTTGCTGTGCTTTATTGCCTTTATAGGATTTAAGATTTCTGATGCCTCTTTCTGAGAGCATACAGGAGGGCTGGAAGAGGGAGTGGGGTACCATGCGGCCTCAAAAGCCTGTTTGATCCTCTCAGCTTTCCAGTCAGCCCAGACCTCCAGGTATTTGAAATCCTGGTCAGGGAAGAGGCCTTCAGGGTCCTGGAGAGATGGTGGCTGAGAATGACTAAGCTACACTCCACAGGAAGCCTGAGCCCACTCCACAGGAAGCAGGGTCGTGGATATGACCAGGCCAGTGTGTGCAGGTTTTCTACTTTTATCTGTATTTATTTTTTGAGACAGGGTCTTGCTCTGTCGTTCAGGCTGAAGTACAGTGGGGTGATCAAGCTTACTGCAGCCTTGATCTTCCAGGCTGAAGCCTCCTAAGTAGCTGGGACTACAGGCATGCACCACCACACTCAGCTAATTTTTTTTTTTTTTAAGTAGAGACAAGATATTGCTATGTTGCTCTGGCTAGTCTCAAATTCCTGGACTCAAGCAGTCCTCCCGCCTCAGCCTTCCAGTGTTGGGATCCTGTAATCAGTCTGATCCAGTTGCCTATTTTTATGTCTAGAGTACATAGGCATACTGCGAGGTTCAGTTGAGGGGTAGAACAGCTAGAAACTAACATCCAGACCGTGCCTTCTCTGCACCAGGTCTGGCTCTGCAGTTTAAGTCCTTTCTTGGCCCCTCCTCCTCCCAGAAGCCCTCCTGGGGCAGAGGAGTAGAATCTCAGGGTCTGTGATGGCTGGGACTACTTGAAGAGACTTGGTGTAATTGCAATGGGGACCAGGGCTGGGCAGGAGTGGTGACAGGTGGTGTGGCCAAGAGGTCCACCCTACCTACCCAAACACGCTCTTTTAACGTGCCCTCCATCACGTGGGCCCCTTTACAACATAGATCATGGCTGCCAATGGACCAGAGCCTAGAGGCTAGAGACATGAGTATTGGCTCCAGGACATCTATCACAATAGCCAGCCAATTAGCTGCTGCCAGTGGCATAGAAGGGATTAAAAGCTGGACCCAAGGTTTGCAGCACCTGCTACCGAACTGGCTTAAGTTGCATAGGGCCCACGAGAACACCTGTGCCAAGTGTTGTGTGGTTTGAGACTCTCAGCTGGGCACAGATCCCAGAAGAATCTGGCTAAGGTATGTATGTGGGGGGATCCTTTCTGGGTGACCTTCAGCATGCTAGATTGGAGACTGCAGACCATGCCAAGAAGCTGGGCTGACTTTAGGATCCATGGGGTAGTGGTGGTGGCCAGAATACTGAACCAGGAAGGTGGTCACAGCATGTGGTGAGGATTCCTAGGGTTGGGAGGGCAACTCCCTGCCCTTGAAAGAATGACAGCAGCACTACATACAATAAACAAAAAGATTTGTATTAGGACAGATACACTCGGGGAAGAAAGAGGTATCATCATCAAATGTGGAATGTTGAAGAAATAGTTAAAATAAATAAAGACTCCAAGCGCAGCTGGGGCTGGCTCAGGCTGGGGCTCACAGAGGCCACTGCACATCAGCTCCAGGCTGCAGGAGCCACCACCTGGCCATACTGGCCTCCTCCCTGATGCAGCACAGCTGTTCCAGGGACACAGAGAGTCTCTCAGGTACTGGAGCAGCTAGCAAGCTCACTCCCCACTCTCCTCACTTATCTCTGTGACAATGTCTATCAGGCTCTGCAGCCCGAAGATATAGCCAGCATCCTGGCCCTCATGCACCACAGTGTCCTCGCCATACAGCCTACAGGTGGTGTGTGCAAAATCGATCATGCGCACGTCTACAGAGCTGGCACCGAGGGGTTTGTAGGCATAGGCCCCAGCAGACTCATCAGCTGACTCCTCTGACAGGTCCTCCAAGTCCTCAGCATCTGAGTCCAGGACCACTTCCGGCCGCTCCTTGCCATCATAGATGACCAGCAGAGAGCTTGAGTAGAAGCGGTAGGACTCCTGTCGCTCCAACACCGCCTTGAGTTCAGTCAGCTTCTTGAGCACAGGGCCCAGGAGTTCACGGCGCAGGTACCGCCCATTGTGGAAGAACTGGTAAAGTGCCTCCTTGAAGCCCTGCACCGACAGCTTCCGTCCATGATACTTGTTCATGAACATGAGCTGCCCACTGCCTGCTTGGTACACCTGTAGGAGAGAGACCAGCAAGTCAGGGGCTAAGGGCCATCTCAAACCTTGGATCCTGGGCAGTGGTATGTATGTGTGTGAGGGATGTGACAGATCAGACCAGATGAAAACTTGTTAAGTACACCAGTCACACAAGAGCCACTGTCCACTATATTCTCTGATCGACCCCCACCTGGGATGCAGCCATCCAACCTGGGTTTGGTCATTGTGCTCTGGCACCCCAACTCAACATCTGGGTCACTGGAGAGGACCTACCCTCTTGCTTTCTTCCCTACTACTGTCCACAGATTCTGGACTCAGTCAATCAACCCAATCTCAGGATCATGCAGGCATGCATGCTTTCTTTTTTAACCAAAAGGCAACAGACTCATGTGGAGTTAAATCTGGAATCTTTATTTTCGACAGAGTCTTGTTCTGTTGCCCAGGCTGGAGTGCAGTGGCACAATCTCAGTTCACCGCAACCTCCGCCTCCCAGGCTCAATCAATTCTCCTGTCTCAGCCTCTGGATTAGCTAGGATTACAGGCACATGCCACCATGCCCAGCTAAATTTTTGCATATTTTTTTTAGTAGAGATGGGGTTTCACCATGCTGGCCAGGCTGGTCTTGAACTCCTGACCTCATGATCCACCTGCCTTGGCCTCCCAAAGTGCTGGGATTACAGGCGTGAACTACCGTGCCTGGCCCAGAATCTTTTTATTTAGAGACACTGGAGTGCAATGCTGCGGTATCGGCTCACTGCAACCTTCGCCTCCTGGGTTCAAGGTGTTCCTGTACCTCAGCCTCCCAAGTGGCTAGGATTACAGGTATACACCAACATGCTCAACTAATTTTTGTATTTTTAGTAGAGACAGGGTTTCGCCATGCTGTCTGGGCTGGTCTCGAACTCCTGACCTCAGGTGATCCACCCGCCTTGACCTCCCAAAGTGCTGGGATTACAGGTGTGAGCCATCGGACTTGGCCTGGAATCTTTTGAGCAAACAGGACTATGCCAGGATGGGGAAGTGACAGCCATTGGATGCCCTAGCCAGCCCTAGCATTCCCCTCACCTGCATGCCACACACACGCACACCAATGACCGCAGATGTGCTCTGCTGACATTTTCGGATTTGATTGGCTGCCTTCTCCTCTGAAGCATCGTCACCGTGTTGTCGTGTGCCCATCTTGAGATCAAGGACACAAGGCACCTCGTAGCGGGAAGTCAGGTTTTCCAGTAAGATAAATTCTGAGTAGTTAAGAAAAATACCCCCAAAAGGAAATGCTACTGCATGGGTCCTTGGTACTCCCAAGGCACAGTGTCTGGATGCAGTGACCCACAGAAGACTCCATTAGTTTGCTGCCTCCACATAGGGAGTCCAGGGCTGAGTAGAAAGCTGAGAGACACCTTTACTTCTTGTCAGGGAACTGGTGTGAAAGCAGCCTACACCTGGACTCTCAGGCCTGGGCTCTTCCAGCCCTGGGAGACATACAAGCCATTTCCTGAACTGTTAGCTAAGTGTAGGACTAGGGTCCAAAAACAAAGTTCTCAATTACAAGTAGAACATCAAGGAAGTTCAGTAAATCCTGTAGCCTTATATGTGAACTGGAAATATCTGTATCAACTCATGAAAATACTTTTCTCTTTATTATTTGATTTTATTTTTTGAGATGAAGTCTCCCTCTGTCGCCAGGCTGGAGTGCAACGTTACAATCTCTTCTCACTACAATCTCTGCCCCCCGGGTTCAAGTGATTCCCTGCCTCAGGCTCCTGAGTAGCTGGGACCACAGGTGTGCACAATCACACCCGGCTAGTTTTTTGTATTTCAGTAGACATGGGGTTTCACCATGTTGGCCAGGATCTCCTGACCTTGTGACTGCCCACCTCGGCCTCCCGAAGTGCTGAGATTACAGGCATGAGCCACTGTGCCCGGCCTTCTCTTTATTTTATTAATTATTATTATTTTTGAGACAGAGTCTCACTCTCTTGCCAGGGCTGGAGTGCAGTGGCGCGATCTCGGCTCACTGTAACCTCCGCCTCTTGCTTTCAAACGATTCTCCTGGCTCAGCCTCCCAAGTCGCTGGGATTACAGATGCCCGCCACTATGCCCAGCTAATTTTTTGCATTTTTAGTAGAGACAGGGTTTCACCATGTTGGCCAGGCAGGCCTCAAACTCTCAGCCTTGTGATTCGTCTGCCTCAGTCCCCCAAAGAGCTGGGATTACAGGCATAAGCCACCGGGCCCAGCTACTTTTCTCTTTAAAGTAAACGTCTGCTTCCCAGCTGTGTGCACTAGTAAGGTCTAGAAACAATGACCAGAATTTATGAGTGTGTCTAGTGCACAGA
>NW_022436963.1:311898-334126 GCF_009761245.1 Sapajus apella
CATTGTTTCATCAGTTTCCATTCAAGGAACCAGTGCTCCCTAGAGGGGAAACTAGCACACTATGGCCCACTGCTTGCTGTTTGTTGCATGGCCTATAAGCTAGAAATGGTTTTCACATTTTTAAGAGACCAAAAAAATAGATACAGGCTAGGCATGGTGGCTCATACCTATTACTCCAACATTTTTGGAGGCTGAGGATTACTTGAGCCCAGGAGTTTGAGACCAGCCTGGGCAACATAGTGAAACCTCACCTTTACAAAGGGGAGGGATGGAGAAGGCAGGGGGAGAGGGGGTGGCTCATGGCCTGTTATCCAAGCACTTTGGGAGGCCAAAGCAGGTAGATCACCTGAGGTCAGGAGTTTAAGACCAGCCTAGGCAACATGGTGAAACCCTGTCTCCACTAAAAATACAAAAATTAGCCGGGCGTGGGGGCAGACACCTGTAATGCCAACTACTAGGGGGGCTGAGGTATAAGAATCACTTGAACTCGGAAGGCCAAGGTTGCAGTGAGCCGAGATCACACCACTGCACTCCAGCCTGGGGAAAAGAGCAAGACTCTGTCTCCAGAAAAAAGAAAAGAGAGAAGAAAGATTTCCTCATGTACTGCTCATGTCCAGTGCCAGTGCCAGTCTGGTGAACCGGGAGTGAAAGGTCAGTCTCCTCACCCAAAAACCTCAGCCCTTTGCAGGTGAGCCATGTTTTGAGACTTCTGAAGACAGTCTGAAAACAGGAGGCAGCCCCTTGCCCTCTTCCTCTAGGTTATCTAGGCCAAAGTCCACCTGATGCAAGCTGGCCCCTTCATGAGGCACCCCTCACCTCCCAGAGACCCATTATACCCCACTCCTCATCATCTGCACTCCTAGGCCAGTAGCTGCCCTGAGGGAAGTGATTATTTGCCCATAATTATCATACAGGGTGTTCTGAAATAACCCAGATAGAAGAAACTCAACCATGACTACAAATACCCAACCTCTCTCTCCAAGATCCAAGGGCCTTCCTTGTTTTCTCTCCCCTAACCCTCGATGCAGAGATGCCCATGAACAAAGGATACTGTACTGGTTCCGGTGCTTTGCATTCTCCTTCATTCTCTGTAACTGTTGCTGGTGACATTTCATGCTCCAAGGGTTATAGTGTTTAAGCTGGGAACTTACATTCCCCTTTTTCTCTACAGTGTAGTACAAGACTTCAGATTTCTTTAGCCACTCAAATTCTTCTTCTAACTTATGGCTATAAAGAGACAAGGACCAATACATCAGTATGTCTTATCAGAATTTAGAAGGCCGAGTTCGGTGCCTCACGCCTGTAATCCCAGCACTTTGGGAGGTCGAGATGGGCAGATCACTTGAGGTCAGGAGTTCAGGAGTTTGAGACCACCCTGGCCAACATGGTAAAACCGTCTCTACTAAAAATACAAACATTAGCTGGGCATGGTGGTGTGCATCTGTAGTACCAGCTACTAAGGAGGCTTAGGCAGGAGAATTGCTTGAACCCAGGAGGCAGAGGTTGCAGTGAGCCAAAAATATCATACCACTGTACTCTAGCCTCGGCGACAGAGCAAGTGAGACTCCGTCTAAAAATAAAAAGAAAGAATGGAAGAAAGAAATTCAGGGTTAAAAGAGGCACAAAGAAACTGTCTTTATTTTTTTTAAAACGGAGTTTCATTCTTGTTGCCCAGATTGAAGTGCAATGGCACAATCTCAACTCACTGCAACCTCCACCTTCCAGGTTCACATGATTCTCCTGTCTCAGCCTCCCAAGTACCTGGGATTACAGGAACATGCCACCACACTCGGCTAATTTTCGTATTTTTAGTAGAGAGAGGGTTTCATCATATTGGTCAGGCTGCTCTAGAACTCATGACCTCTGGTGATCCACCCGCCTTAGCCTCTCAAAGTGCTGGGATTACAGGTGTGAGCCACCACACCCGGTGAGAAACTTTCTACAGTAATGAAAAGTGACTTCTTGATGTGGTGGTGGCTTACCATGTACACATTTGCCAAAACTCTTTGAGCACTTCAAATGGGTGCATTTTACCGTATGTATACCTCAAGAAAGTTGATCTTAAAAAATAAAATTAGGGGACAGCCAACTACTCTTTTCTTTCTTTTTTTTTTTTTTGAGACGGAGTTTTGCTCTTGTTACCCAGGCTGGAGTGCAATGGTGCGATCTCGGCTCACCACAACCTCCGCCTCCTGGGTTCAGGCAATTCTCCTGCCTCAGCCTCCTGAGTAGCTGGGATTACAGGCACGCGCCACCATGCCCAGCTAATTTTTTGTAGTTTTAGTAGAGACGGGGTTTCACCATGTTGACCAGGATGGTCTCGATCTCTTGACCTCGTGATCCACCCGCCTCGGCCTCCCAAAGTGCTGGGATTACAGGCTTGAGCCACCGCGCCCGGCCTCCAACTACTATTTTCTACAGCAAAAAGAACCTAAGATCCAAGATCAACCCCTGCTCCCCAGCCCCTGTATGTGGAGGGCCTTCATTGCCCTCTTCTAGGAAGTAGTACCACCTAGCCTCCAGTACAAGCAGCTTCCCCCAACTCCAAAATCTGATGACTGGGAAAATAGAAACTCAAATTCCATGAGAATAGGTGAACCTACTGAGCTGCATTATATGTTCTTTAATTTATATATACTATTTATATTTTCACAAGCTTTGCCAAGGTGCAGGAGTAGGATGGCCCTGCTTAGGGGGATCACTGAGTTTTGGGGATGCCCAACTGCCCATTTTGTCTTCAACTATTGGCGAACAACCTGAGGTAAAAGGATGGCTCCTGTCGGTCTCTGCTACATCTCCAGTTCATAGCCTGGCACACAGCAGTCATAGAAAAGTGAGTGAATCTCTTACAGAGGCCAGTGCAGCTGTTTATCCAAACTGGCATGATCTAACCAGAGTCAATTACAATAAAAGAGAGGTAGAGCATACCATGTGGGAATTAGCCACTGAATGACAGGGCACCTAATAAGTCCACTTACATCCTTAGCTCCAGGGAACTGGGCTGTAACCAAAATCCCCAACCCTCCCACACAGCCAAGGGCTGGCTGCTCAGTCTCCACTCACCTCTTCATTTTCTCCTCTTTCCGGTGCTGGCGCACCCAGTCCTTAGGGGTCTTTTCTGTTTCTAAGACATGATGTTTTTTGTTTGTCGTCCACCTTAGGAGCTTACTTTTTGGTTCACAGTCTGAATTATCTACAATCTCCACAGTTCCATGGTCCCCTTTTAATGGATATGCTATTAGACACAAGTTCCTGTCTTCATCTTCTTCAAAGCGCACAGATACCACACCTGGAAGGGGGTGAGGAGCAGAAAGTACTTTTAATTCCACAGGAAGAAGCCTTGTAAGTAACATGATTGTAACATTTGTTTTTTTCTTACCCAGTTCCTTAGTCTCTATGTTGCCAGAGGCCCCAAACTCATCTGCAAACTTAACAAATATCAAAACAGCTAGAAAAGATGACACCATACAAGACAAGCAATTAGGGAGCAAACATGGCCGAGAGTCTTCCTCTCTGATGTACTCAACAAGGCAAGAGCCAAAGAATTACAAGACACATTTTTCCATCATTGAAAATGTTTATTAATTTTTATGTAACTCTTCTAATCCTAAAAGACTTAAAACATTGCTCTTTATAGTTTGCGGGAAATTTTAATGCCCTAAACAGAAACTCCCGCAGCCTCAAAGCTTGCTTTAAAGCAGAGCCTGAATACTGGGGAACACAGGTTTGCCTGAGGGTTAAGAACCAAGAATAAGGGAAGACTGGGTAAGCAAAGCAAAATAAAGGGGCAAACAAAACAAACCACATAGCACAAGACACCCTAGCAAAGGTTTAAAGGTTTCCCATAGTGCCCCCACACGAGGTAGGCACCCAGGCCCTTTTTCCTTATAAAATATGTTTTTATTGGTCTTTGCAATCTCACGTCACAAAAGAACAAAATGATCACAAGGCAGATAGATTTGGTTGGGGAGCACAAACATGTGGTGACCTTGAAAGCAGCTTTCCCCCTTAAGTCTCTAGAGCCTGCCATGAGTAATCAGTCTTTGAGGATGGGGCTGTCAGGTGGGGGGCGTTTCAGCAGGTGCCGACGAGCGCCTTACAAACGACTGGCTGAACACCTTTCCTCCCAGGCCTCTCTGCCCCAGGATCACTCAATCTGCTCAGTCCTTGCTGCCTGCCCGCTCGACTGCTGCAGGGGAATGCGTGCTCAGAGAGAGATGACACTTCTGAGGTGGCCCCCAGCTCTGGGTGCAGAGGAGCCAGGGTGGGGGATTCAGACCACACTTCCCTGTGGCCACAGGGGAAAGGACCAGGGGAAAAAATGGGGTAGGGACGGCCAGCTAACAAGGGACCTTTGGCTTTGTCCTGGAAAAAACAACAGAAAAGGACCAAGTGAGGGCCCCCAACTCCCCCATCCCCACCACAATACACATGCATATTCAGAGTACAGAGACAGTACATTCTGTCCTTAAAGACAATGTTTCAACAGTCCCAAAAGAACCTAAGTTGTTCTAGAGTCTCTTATGTAACCAGATAATACACATTTAAAATTAATTTCTTTAATGGATTCTTCCTTGATTTACAAAAGACTCCCCCCTCCCAAACAAAGACCCCACCATGCTGGTGGCTGCTGATGTCCCCTATAAAATACATTGTAAAAAGGAACAAAAAATTATATGTGAATCGAAAGGTTGCTTTCACATAGCAATTTTGGGGACATTCTGTAACAGCAAAGGGCTTGGGCTAATCAGCACAGGCCTCCCACTCCTGCATTCCATCTGACTCAACCCTGCTCCCCCGGCCTACCTAATCACCCGGGCTTCTGGTTTCCTGGAGGACAAAAAGCAGGCGGCAAGTATTCTGGGTAAAATCTTCCCAAAGTCTTCCCCCACCGTCCCCACCACGGGGGACTATGGGTTACTGTGATCAAGAGACACCTGAACATAAAACACAACTACACTTCTACCAAAATCAAACTCAAATCCACAAAACAAAACAGAATTGAGCAATCTTACCAGGCTTGAAAACTGAGGGTGTGAGGTGCTGGGCTGAGGGCCAGGAGGAAGAGAAGGAGAAGGAGAAGGAGGAGGAGGAGGAGGAGAGGGAGGAAAAGCACAGAGTGGGAAGGAGTGAGGGCTCCAGGGACGGCTGCCAGGGCCTTCTATGGCCACGATCCCTTACATCTCCTCGACAGTGTGGCAACCCCTCCAGCAGCTGGGGCTTACCTTTGTACTGGGGAGTGAATTTGCGCATCTCAGCAGGGAGGGTCTCGTAGAACTGATGTTCCCTTGGGACCAGGGGCTTGCACAGCGTTGTCTCATTGAAGCGGAGCACGCATGAGTGCCCCCCAACCTGGTGGACAAAGGGCTCCAGCAGGACGCCTTTGGCGCGGGGCTCCACATCCATGGCCCTGAAGGCTGGGCTCATCCTCCGGGCGCAGATGGTGGGAAGGGGGAGGCGGCAGGGTCCAGCGGCCAGTACGTCTTCTGTCTGTTGTCTGTCTGTGTGTCCCTCTCGACTTGACTTCTTGGCTTGCTCTGGCCAGGACGCTCTGCTGGAAGCAAACACAATGATGACATGGGGATTCGAGGTAGCGTAGGAAGTGCCTTAGAGCTGTTCACCCTGCTCCTCCAGCAGAAAGACAAAGACAAACAGTCCGAGCTCTAGCGGGGCTCCGCCCATGCCACCCACTTTGGCCCCGCCTTCTCCAGCAGAAAAACAAAAACACCATGAGCTCATAGGGGCGGGGCTCGATGCAAACAGGCAGGGAATGGGTTCCAGGCGCCCCTAAAAAGGCAGAGGCCCCACTATGGTGTTAGAAAGCCACTACCATAGGCAAAACTGATGCAATGGTGAGGTGAAATCACAATTTCAAGCCTAATGCCTGGATTAAATCTTACCATTTTCTAATAAGAATGTCAAGCTTGGCCGGGTGCGGTGGCTCAAGCCTGTAATTCCAGCACTTTGGGAGGCCTAGGCGGGTGGATCACGAGGTCAAGAGATCGAGACCATCCTGGTCAACATGGTGAAACCCTGTCTCTACTAAAACTACAAAAAATTAGCTGGGCACGGTGGCGCGTGCCTGTAGTCCCAGCTACTCAGGAGGCTGAGGCAGGAGAATTGCCTGAACCCAGGAGGCGGAGGTTGCGGTGAGCCGAGATCGCACCATTGCACTCCAGCCTGGGCAACAAGAGCGAAACTCCGACTCAAAAAAAAAAAAAGAATGTCAAGCTTAATGTGAATGATGCCCAGGCCTCCTATTACTTGTATTTTTATAAAATGCATTTAAATATAGGGAAAATCTGCTTAATCATTATATAGTAAGACTCACTGTTTACTTGTCCAGGTTGTCTACACACACTGCTCCTGCCCAAGGTGAAAGACAAGCCCCATTAACCTTATTAGCAATGGAGCTTGGGTCCAGCTTTAATTATTAACGTCTGTATCTAAAAACAACTGATCAAGGCTGGCTAACACCATTTAAAAAGATAGACAGTGTTCTAGGTCACTGACTATTTTTATCATTCTAACCTGATCACCAAAAGCCAGAGCACACTTTTACACCAAAGTTGTGCTCTTGGGGCAATCAGGCTCGAATCCACTCACAAAGCTACGCACTGGATGCATCATCAGCAAAGCACATCTCTGTATGCACCGTTAACTGGTACAGGGCATGCTGCACTCATTCTGTGTTTTGTCTAATTTATGCAGTCTCTACTAGCATTTCTTAGAGGGCTTGAGTTACATTTCAGTATCTGTACAGGGATTTTACTAGGAACTCCTTCAGTTCCCATGACTCCAACTGAGAGAGGAGTGAGGATGGATCTGGAGGAGACGTGCCCTCTGTCCTCCATGTGGGGAAATGACCTATTATGTATCAGGCTCGTTCCAGGAATTTCTTACGCCATTTGGTCCTCACGATACTTTCTTTGAGGTAGGCACTACTCTCCCTATTGCAAACAATGAAGCTGATTAGAGAAGATTAGGAAACTCACCCAGGGCCAGGGACAATAAGCCATGTCTCCCAAGTGAACCGACACAGCTGCCTCTAGGGCCCATGATCTCTGGCACTGCCCAGCTTAATTTTTACTTGTCTTTTGAGATGGAGTCTTGCTCTGTCGCCCAAGCTGAAGTGCAATCTCACTCATCACTGCAACTTCTGCGTCCCAGGCTCATGCAATTCTCCTGCCGCAGCCTCCCAAGTAGCTGGGACTATAGGTGCCCACCATCATGCCTGGCTAATATTTTTCTGTATTTTTGGTAGAGATGGGATTTCACCATGTTGGCCAGATTTGTCTTGAACTCTTAACCTCAGGAGATCCACCCACCTTGGCCTCCTAAAAGTGCTAGGATTACAGGCATGAGCCACTGCGCCCAGCCAATTTTTACTTTTTTTTTTTTTTTTTTTTAAAGTAAACAGGGTCTCATTCTGTTGCCCAGGCTAGAGTGCAATGGCAGGATCATAGCTCACTATACCCTCAAACTCCTGGGCTCAAGGGATACTCATGCCTCAGCCTCCCAAGCAGCTAGGACTACAGGCACATGCCACCCCACCTAGTTAATATTTTCTGTTTATAAAGTAGCCTCTTTTAAAGCGTGTAAACTGGTGTTAATCTCTTCCTTTCAGAGAGTGCCTGACTGTGGGCCTCAACTGACCTCAAGGGCTAGGAATCAATAAGTTTTCCCATATGCAAAGAGCAGAGAATCTAAACCTAAGGTTCTCATCACTTGGTACCACCTTCTCATCACCACAAAAGCCTCCAGGACGGCATATATTGAGAAGAGTCCAGAAACTGAACACAGGCAATGGGACTGTAAACATGAGTACATTCTAGCCATTCCTGGCTCTATCCCCAAGATGGAGCTCTGAGAAGTCTGACCTCAAAAGCCTTTTCTCCAGACTGGTTGACACTAGTCTGCTGAAAAGGCCTTCTGAATAAGAGTAATACCAAAAGAAGCTACTGGTTCATGGTCCACCGGCCAGTACCAAAGCATATGTCAGGCACCGTATTATAAAACTGTTAAAGCACAAGATGCTCCTCATGGGCCAGGCCCTAGAAACACAATCCAGGCCAGGTATGGCGGCTCTTGCTCAGAATCCCAGCACTCTTGCAAAATATCAATGCATTGCACATAATAAGGTAAGTCCTATTTTATGATCCTTTTGTTTCAATTATGTTCAAACTCTCAATATGAACATACGTATGGCTTCACTATAAAACATACTTCTCACATTTGGAGTTGCAAATAAGCAGAGTTTCTGTTCTAGGGTCCCTCACAGCCCCTATCTCTGCAAGAAAATGAAGGATTAATTTTCCAAAGATTACAAAGCAAATCAGCCTCCTCTGTAGGGGCTTCAACTACACCAGAAGAAAGAAAAGCCAACTATACCAGATGCAACAATCTCCATGTCACCTCTCTCTTTCTCTCTCTCTCTCTGCATGTGACCTCTAGGGTCTAAGGCTCAGTTTCCCTGGAAGGCTGGAAAATTAACGGTTACCATAAAGCCCATGCAATGTGTGGGCCCAGTACCTAGAAAGACAGGAAATAAATGCAAAATACTAGCTTCAGATTTAGCAACTATTTTAGCTTTCCACATTGCCTCACATTTGTCCATGAAACTATGAACACATAAGAAACACAGAACATCCATCCTAGCACAGCATACAGTTTTCCCCCACAGTCCATCCACCAAATCTATCAAATTGGTTTAAGGATCTGTTGGAAAAAAAAATGCCTTAATATTCTTAACTTTTTAAGTAATGCAAATAAAATGACTGTAACTTATGAAAGCCCCTGGGCCCTTAGCTCACTCATCCAGAATTTAGTTAATGAGGCTACAAAATGGCATCTGCTGGGGCCACTTACTCTGGCTCAAGAAAAGCCCCAAGGTCAAGCAGTCACAGAGGAATGGTATAAGGCACACTATACTGATGGCAGAAAAACAACCCTCACCACCCATACCTCCCCTCCATGTGTCCCAGAGCCACCACCCGGCATGTGCCCGGTACACATATACAACCCAGGGTTAATCATGCAATGCCTCATACATTGCTGGTAGGAATGCAAAGCCACTTTGGGAAACAGTCTGGCAGTTTCTGATAAAGTTAAACATATACTTATTATATACATAGCAATCCCATTCCTAGGTATTTAACTAAGAGGAATGACAACATGGCTGGGTGCTGTGACTCACGCCTGTAATCCCAGCACTCTGGGAGGCCAAGATGGGCAGAACACCTGAGGTCAGGAGTTTGAGACCAGCCTGGCCAACACAGTGAAACCCTATCTCTATCAACAATACAAAAAATTACAGGCCACTTTGCCCAGCCAATAATATGTATTATTTTAATAATCAGAAAATATTATACTTAAAAAGATCCTACTGGGTGTGGTGGCTCATGCCTGTACTTCTGGCACTTTGAGAGGCTGAGGCAGGCGGACCACTTGAGGTCAGGTGTTCGAGACCAGCCTGGCCAACATGGTGAAACCCTGTCTCTACTAATAATACAAAAAAATCAGCCAGGCGTGGTGGTAGGCGCCTGTAGTACCAGCTACTTGGGAGGCTGAGGCACAAGAATCACTTGAACCGGGGAGGTGGAGGTTGCAGTGAGCTGAGATCGTACCACTGCACTTCCGCCTGGTTGACAGAGTGAGACTTCTGTCTCACACACACACACACACACACACACACACAAATCCTACTCACTGTTCAATAGTTTCTATATACAAACTCATTGGCTGAAATTTTCTTTTGCATCTATTCTTTTTGGGCTCATCTGCCTCACTTTGAGTATCTTGAATCACTCATGCTAAGGTCAGCCTTGGCCTCTACTAAAACACATTTTTAAAAAAGTTAGCTGGATGTGGTGGTGGACGCCTGTAATCCCAGCTACTTGGGAGGCTGAGGCAAGGGAATTGCTTGAACCCAGGAGGCAGAAGTCACAGTGAACCAAGATTGCACCACTGCACTCCAGCCTGGACACAAGAGTGAAACTCTGTCTCAAAAAAATAAAAGTATCCATAAGAAACAAAATATCAACATCCAATATGTTCCAATTATACTGGCTTCTCAGGGATCTTTGTACTTGCTATTCCCTTTGCTTGATATATTCTTCCCCCAGATAAACCCCTTGCCTCACTCTCTCAACCTCCTTCAGCTCTTCAGGCAAATGTCAGCATTTTTTTTTTAAGAGATAGGGTCTTGCTCTGTTGCCCAGGCTAAAGTGCAGTGGTATGATCACGGCTCACTGCAGCCTCAAACTCCTGGGCTCAAGTGTTCCTCTCACCTCAGCCTCCTGAGTAGTTCTGACTACAGGCGTATATCACCACAGCCAGCTGAGCAAATGTCACCTCTTTAATGAGATCTTTAACCACTCTATCTAAAAGTGCCACTCCCTGGGGCACCCCTGCTTCATTTTCTTCTACTTATCACCATCTAACTAACATACTCTATATTTTTTTTTTGAGACGGAGTTTTGCTTTTGTTGCCCAGGCTGGAGTACAATGGCACAATCTCAGCTCACCACAACCTCCACCTCCCGGGTTCAAGTGATTCTCCTGCCTCAGCCTTCCCAGTAGCTGCGATTACAGGCGTGCACCACCACCAATTTTTTTTTTCCCCCTCTGGGGTACATATGCATATCCTGCATCCTGCAGGATTGTTCCACAGGTACATACATGGTGGTCTGCTGTCTCCATCCCCCTCCGCCCAGTCACCTACCTCAGGCATTTCTCCTGCACACCTAATTTCTTTCTTTCTTTTTTTTTTTTTTTCCGAGACGGAGTTTCGCTCTTGTTACCCAGGCTGGAGTGCAATGGCGCGATCTCAGCTCACCACAACCTCCGCCTCCTGGGTTCAAGCAATTCTCCTGCCTCGGCCTCCTGAGTAGCTGGGATTACAGGCACGCGCCACCATGCCCAGCTAATTTTTTGTAGTTTTAGTAGAGACGGGGTTTCACCATGTTGACCAGGATGGTCTCAATCTCTTGACCTCGTGATCCACCCGCCTCGGCCTCCCAAAGTGCTGGGATTACAGGCGTGAGCCACCGCGCCTGGCCTACACACCTAATTTCTTATTTGTCTTGTTTATTGTCTGTCTCCTCCCACCGCATTTCCACTTGAAAACAAGTTTTGTAATGTCAGATTTTTGACTGCAATGTTCACTGCTGAATCTCCACGATCTAAAAGCGCACCAGCATAAAGTAGGCACTCCACAGAATGTGCCTCAAATCACTACTGCGTCATGAATACCTACCACGCACAGCAGAGAACTCGTAAAACACCCACTGCAATCATCATCCAAATCCACACCAATCATATGGTGAGTACAAGTATCGAAATGTGGCATGCTGCACACTTTACAAAACGCATTCCAAGCACTGGCTAATATTAGTTTATTTTGCATTTATTATCATCCACCTTATAAGTCTGCATAAACTGGGGAATATAAATTAAGGACCCATGCCTGAACATTCATCTGAGATCTTCTGGTGTAGACATATTTCATGTCAAACAAAACCCAAGCTCTTAATGTAATGACAACTAACCTTTTGGAAAACTCTCTCTTGTAGAAAATCACGTAACAAAAGACTAATGAATAAACTTTGAAAATGTGGCTACAAGAAGATTTCAATTCTATCATTATTTATAACAAATATACTAACCAGCATTCAGATATTCTGTGTGGATGCTGAGGCCATATCCCAAAGATATGACTAAGGTTTTCAGGTTGCTAAATCCTCGCTAAAAAATAATTATCTCTCTCTTTTTTTTTTATAATTTTTTTATAAAAAAGAGATGGGGTTTCACCATGCTGGCCAGGCTGCTCTTGAACTCCTGACCTCAGGTGATCCACCTGCCTCGGCCTCCCAAAGTGCTGGGATTACAGGCGTGAGCCACTGCGCCTGGCCAAAAATAATTATCTCATGCCAACCATGAAGATGAGAAATAAGTATAATTTTCTTTTTCTCTTCTTTGAGAAGAAGTCTCGCTCTTTTGCCAGGCTGGAGTGCAGTGGTGTGATCTTTTTTTTTTATTTTTTTTGAGATAGAGTCTCGCTTTGTCACCCAGGGCTGGAGTGCAATGGTGCAACCTCGGCTCATTGCAACCTTCACTTCCAAGGTTCAAGCAATTCTCCCACCTCAGCCTCCCAAATAGCTCGGACTACAGGTGTGCACCACCACACCCAGATAATTTTTGTATTTTTAGTAGAGACAGAGTTTCACTGTGTTGGCCAGGATGGGCTCAATCTCCTGACCTAATGATCCACCTGCCTCGGGATTCCAAAGTGCTACGATTACAGGCGTGAGCCACTGCACCCGGCCAGAAAATTTTTTTTAATAAAAACTATTGGCCGGGTACAATGTCTCATACCTGTAATTCCAGCACTTTGGGAGGCCGAGGCAGCTGGATCCCTTGAGGCCAGGAGTTTAAGACCAGCCTAGCCAACATGGTGAAACCCCATCTCTACTAAAAAATAAAAAAATTAGCTGGGTGTGATGGCATGTGCCTGTAATTCCAGCTGCTCAGGAGGCTGAGGTGGGAGAACTGCTTGAACCGGGGAGGCAGAGGTTGCAGTGAGCTGAGATCATGCCAGTGCACTCCAGCCTGGGTAACAGAGCAAGACTCCAACTAAAAAAACTAAAAACTAAAAATAAATAAAAATAAAAAAGAAGAGAAAACAAAAATAAAAATAAAAGATAAAAACTATCCCCATCTTTTGCAGGCAAAGTAAAGAGAGGTCATGAGTTAGTCTTGAGTATATACAGAAGGCCTCTTGAGCAATGAGCCTGCCAGTCCAGCCTTAAAGTGTGTCAGCACGATGCCAAAAGAAAACCATTCCCGGCCAGGCACAGTGGCTCACGCCTGTAATCCCAACACTTTGGGAGGCCCAGGCAGGCGGATCACCTGAGGTTGGGAGTTCAAGACCAGCCTAATCAACATGGAGAAACCCCATCTCTACTAAAAATACAAAATTAGCCAGACGTGGTGTTGCATGCCTATAATCCCAGCTACTCAGGAGGCTGAGGCAGGAGAATCACTTGAACCCAAGCGGCAGAGATTGCGGTGAGCCAAGATCATGCCATTGCACTCTAGCTTGGGCAACGAAAGCAAAACTCCATCTTAAAAAAAAAAGAAAGAGCCGGGTGCGGTGGCTCAAGCCTGTAATCCCAGCACTTTGGGAGGCCGAGACAGGTGGATCACGAGGTCAAGAGATCGAGACCATCCTGGTCAACATGGTGAAACCCCATCTCTACTAAAAATACAAAAAATTAGCTGGGCATGGTGGCGTATGCCTGTAGTCCCAGCTACTCAGGAGGCCGAGGCAGGAGAATTGCCTGAATCCAGGAGGCGGAGGTTGCGGTGAGCCGAGATCGCGCCATTGCACTCCAGCCTAGGTAACAAGAGCGAAACTCCGTCCCCCCTCCAAAAAAAAAAGAAAGAAAGAAAAGGAAAACCATTCCCTCCCATAACTTGAACTTTCAAGGAAGGTGGCAACAAATGAGGTAAAATCCCTGGTGACAAAATTAATATGCAAAAAGGAGTAAGGCCAGCTGTAATCCTAGCACTTTGGGAGGCCAGGGCAGAATTGCTTAAGCCCAGGAGTTTGAGACCAGCCTGGGCAACATAGCAAGACCCCCATCTCTACAATAAATTAAAAATAAATAGCAGGGCATGGTGGTGCCTGCTTATAGTCTTAGCTATTCAGGAAGCTGAGGTGGATCACTTGAGCCCAGGAGTTTAAGGATACAGCAAGCTACTATCATACCACTGCATTCCAGCCTAGGTGATAGACCAAGATCCTGACTCAAAGAAAAAAAAAACAAACAATAAAAAACTAAAAATATTTTTAGTAAAATAAACTCAGGAAGAAAACAGTTAATGTCTGACTCTGAAAGGATGTCTTGTGGGAACTCCAAATTGACCTGTCTGGGTACCATCAACTACCATCAAACTACCAACCACCTCAGGAAAACTTCATAAAATTCAAGTCCACTGCTCCGTAAAATCAGGACATCCATCATCCTTGATGATGAACACGTTCACCTCCACATCCAGCAACAGGAGAGGAATGAAACAAAAATATTTTTTTCATTCAATCTTATGACGGACTATTAGGATACCATAAAGAGCTTTCTTATCAATTTTATATTTTTTTAACCAGGTGAAAATGCTTACGATATACTTTCTTTTTTTTTGAGACAGAGTCTCCATTGTCAAGGCTGCAGTGCAGTGGCATAATCTCAGCTCACTGCAGCCTGGTCCACCCAGGCTCAAGTGATTCTCCCAACTCAGCTTCCCAAGTAGCTGGGACAACTACAGGCATATGCCACCACAGCTGGTTAATTTTTGTATTTCTGTGTAGAGATGGGATTTTGCTATGTTGCTCAGGCTGGTCTTGAATTCTTGATCTCAAATGATCCTCCCGCCTTGGCTTCCAAAAGTGCTGGGATTACAGGCACGCGCCACTGCGCTGGGCCACTTATGATACACTTTTTTTTTTTCTGAAACAGAGTCTCGCTCTGTTGTCCAGGCTGGAGTGCAGTGGTGCGATATCACTTCATGGCAACCTCTGCCTCTGGGTTCAAGTGATTCTCATGCCTAGCCTCCCAAGTAGCTGGGATTACAAGCATGTGCCACCATGCCTGGCTAATTTTTTTTTTTCTTTGAGACGAAGTCTCACTCTGTCACCCAGGCTGGAATGCAATGGCACAATCTTGGCTCACTGCAACCTCCACCTCCCAGGTTCAAGCAATTCTCCTGCCTCAGCATCCAGGGATTACTACTCAGTAATCCTGGCGACTTTTTGTATTTTTGGCGTGCGCCACCATGCCCAGCTAATTTTTGTATTTTTAGTAGAGACAGGGTTTTACCATGTTGGTCAGGCTGGTCTCGAACGCCTGACCTTGTGATCCGTCTGCCTTGGCCTCCCAAAGTGCTGGGATTATAGGCGTGAGCCACCATGCCCGGCCTAATTTTTGTATTTTTTATTAGAGACTGGGTTCACCGTGTTGGTCAGGATGGTCTCAAACTCCTGGTCTCAAGTAATCCACCCACCTCAGCCTCCCAAAGTGCTGGGGTTACAGACGTGAATCACTAAACCCGGTTTCACTTATGATAAACTTTTAAGTTATAAGAAGGAAGATGGGCCAAGCACAGTGGCTCACGCCTGTAACCCCAGCACTTTGAGGCGGAGGCAAGTGGATCACCTGAGGTCAGGGGGGTCAGGAGTTCGAGAACAGCATGGCCAACATGGCGAAACCCCATCTCTACTAAAAATACAAAAATCGGTTGGGCGTGGTGGCATGTGCCTGTACCCCCAGCTACTTGCGAGGCTGAGGCAGGAGGATTGCTTGAATCTGGGAGGCGCAGGCTGCAGTGAGCAGAGATTGTGCCACTATACTCCAGGCCGGGCAACAGAGTAAGAAAGACTCCATCTCAAAACAAATAAAATATATATAATAAATATATATAAAATAAGATATATAATTGCATAATCTGGCTGGGTGCGGTGGCTCACGCCTGTAATCCCAGCACTTTGGAAGGCTGAGGTGGGTGGATCACAAGGTCAAGAGATCAAGACCATCCTGGCCAACATGGTGAAACCCCGTCTCAAAAAAAAAAAAAAAAAAAGAAAGAAAAAAAAATTGTATAATCTGGCCAGGATGGTGGCTCACATCTGTAATCCTGGTACTTTGGGAGGCTGAGGTGGGAGGATGGGAGGATCACTTAAAAGCCCAGGAATTCCAAGACCAGCCTGAGCAATATAATGAGACTGAGTCTCTACAAAAAATTAAAAATTTGCTGGGTGTGGTGGTGCATGTCTATAGTCTCAGCTACTCAAGAGGCCGAGGCAGAAGGATCACCTGAGCCCATGAGGTCGAGGCTACAGAAAGCTGTGATCATGCCACTGCACTCCAGCCTGGGCAACAGAGTGAGAGAGTGAGACAGAGAGACGAGAGATGAGAGAGACAAGGGGGGGGGGAGAGAGAGAGAGAGAGAGAGAGAGAGAGACAGAGACAGAAACAGACAGAGAGAGATTTCTCCTGCTGCACACAGATCATTTTTATATATATAAAGTGGATAATCTATGTTGTTTAAACTATGTCTGAAGATTTACAGAAAAAAAAGACTGCCAAAAAGTACCAGCTATGTCACTGAATTGTACACATTGTACATTCAAACATAGTTAAAACGGGAAACTATGTTACATACGTTTTATCACATACATACAAAAACTAACAAAAAGTACCAGCTACTCACAGGGGCCATGGCTGCCTGCCCCCTTCCAAGGCCCTGCAGTCACTGCATAAGAAACCTTGAATGCCTTGAAGTCTCACAGCTCATGTGTGAAAGAAAGTTGATACAGGTTTCCCAAATAGGACAACAATCCTAAAAACTGAAATGACATGTGATGAGTGCTGAAACTGAAAGAAACTTATCTATGTTGTTAGCAATAACAGGCTGGTTACCATGGTACATCTATAATCCAGCACTTTAAAAGGCCAAGGCAGGAGGAACGCTTGAGGTCAGGAGTTCAAGACCAGCCTCAGCAATACAGAAAGACCCTATCTCTACAAAAAAAATTAGCAAGTTGTGGTGGTACACATCTGTAGGCCTAGCTACTCGGAAGGGTGAGGCAGGAGGATCTCTTGAGCTCAGGAGTTTGAGGCTGCAGTGATCTCTGATTATACCACTGAGCTTCAGCCTTCGTGACTGAGACCCTATGTCAAACAAACAAACAAATAAATAAATAAAAGATGGGATCAACTATCCTGAGGAGCGACTATTGTGACCCTTCTGTTCTCTCTACAGAAAGTTTTAACACTGTTATTATAGAAAGAGGTGGTCAGGCCAGGTGCAGTGGCTCAGGCTTGTAATCTTAGCACTTTGGGAGGCACATCGCTTAAACTCAGGAGTTCAAGACCAGCCTGAGCAATATGGCAAAACCCCATCTCTACTAAAAATACAAAAACTAGCCAGGCATGGTGGCACAGGTTTGTAGTCCCAGCTATTTGGGAGACTGAAGCAGGAGAATAGCTTGAACCTGGGAGGTCAAGGCTGCAGGGAGGTGAGATCATGCCACTGCACTCCAGCCTGGGTGACAAAGTGAGACTCTCCCCAAAAAAATAAAAAAGAAAGAGGTGGTCAAACTGCTGTCCCAAAATGCAGGGATGTAAGTACTGTAGAAGTAACTTCCACATTTTGAAATGTGTAATTTTGGTGATTTTTTTTCAATCTAAACATTCACTTTCTTACCTAATTTGTTTTCATACTTGTACATTCTTTTTTTTTTTTTTTGAGATAGAGTTTCATTCTTGTTGCCCAGGGTGAAGTGCAATGGCATGATCTCCGGTGATCCACCCACCACTTCGACCTCCCAAAGTGCTGGGATTACAAGCATGACCCACCGTGCCCAGCCTCGTATTTGTACATTCTTTTGTTTAAAGATGGCATTCATAATTACATGTATAATTACAAATTATTTGTTACATATTTTTAATTATTATTAATTTATTAATTAATTTATTTTTTGAGATGGAGTGTCACTCTGTTGCCCAGGTTGGATTGTAGCGGCATGATCTCGGCTCACTACAACGTCCACTTCCCAGGTTCAGGTGATTCTCCTGCCTCAGCCTGCCAAGTAGTTGGGACTACAGGCTCAAAACACCACACCCGGCTAATTTTGTATTTTTTAGTAGAAACGAGGTTTAATCACATTGGACAGGTTGGTCCAGTACTCCTGACCTTATGATCTGCCCGCCTCAGCCTCCCAAAGTGCTGGGATTACAAGTGTGAGCCACCGCGCCCAGCTTAAATTATTTTATATAAGCTACGGACACCACAAAACCTGCCCTATACTAGATGGTAAGATCATGATTCCCCTCTTTTCAGTTTTATGAATGTTTCAAACTTCTTGTAATATCCTCCAACTCTGAGCACACATTACCTTTATAACTGAAAGAGAAAATACAGGGAGAAGAGGAGGATCCAAGATTGAAACAGGAAAACACAGATGGCTGCCTAGCTCTTGATGGTTTTAAATCCATCTAGAAACAAACACTGATGCAACCCACCCTTGTACTCAGACCTTCACTCTAAGTGAGAATAACAACCACAACACATACTGTCCTTAAAATGTATACAAGGCGCTAGAAGGTAGGAGCCCTCAAAAGCATTTCATTCTGGTTTTAATCAAGAAGAAACCACAGGTTTTAACTGGAGTGATTTCATGAAAGTCATACAATAATGTAGTTCCTTTCCCTAAAACAGAAGGTTCTGTTCCAAAAATCTGGACAAGCTTTTCTATAAGAGACACAGTAGCCTCCCAGCTGCTTCTCCTTTCTAGAACCACCAGCAGGACCACACTGCCCTATCTCTTTGCCTCGTCTAATCAGATTTCTGGAATGACAGACTACAGGGCTCCAAGGTAAGGGGAACACGGACGAAGGAACTTTCAGTCTACACAGAAATATCTTTATCACCAGCCAGGGCAAGATGGGGAGACCCTGTTTCTACCAAAAATTTAAAAAATTAGCCAGGCGCAATGGCATGTACCTGTGATCCCAGCTACTTGGGAGGCTGAGGTGGGAGGGTCACTGGAGCCTGGGAGGTCAAGGCTGCAGTGAGCCATGATCACACCAGTGTACTCCAGGCCTGTGTGCCAGAGCGAGACCCTGTCTCAAAATAATAATAATAATAATAAAGAAATACGTTTATCAGAATAACCTGCTAGAATTATAAAGAATTTTAGCAATTTTAAAAGCTTCTAGCTCAAACAATGATTGATTCTAAAGTGTCATTATGTCCCCTTTATCAATATATCAAACTTTGTTTTAAGAGATGGAGGCTTACTATGCTGCCCAGGCTGGCCTTGAACTCCTGGCCTCAAGTGATCCTTCTGTCTCGGCCTCTCCAAGTGCTAGAAACCATGGGTCATCTGGCCAAATTTTCTTCAAATAGCAAAATGTATTCCATACATATCCTGAGAGTTTTCAGTCTTCTTTGAAAAGCCAGTTACCCCTCTCTTAAGGACAATTCTCTTTCTCCAGTCTCCCACCATGTTGGAAGAAACATAACTCAATAGGAACACAGAGAAGCAACTCTCTCAGACTAAAGCCAAAATTGCTCAGAGGTCTCAATCTGTGAGAGATTTTTGCTACCTCAAGTTACAGGTTCTCTCATATGCCAATAAGTAATGGCCCCACAGGACCAGTGTGGTGGCTCACACCTGTAATCCTAGCACTTTGGAGGCCAAGGCAGGAGAACTGTTTGAGCCCAGGAGTTTGGTAACAACCCTAGCAACATAGTGAGACCTTGTCTTTACAAAAAATAGCCAGGCATGGTAGTACATGCCTGTTGTCCCAGCTACTGAGGAGGGAGAGGTGGAGGGATCACTTGAGACCAGAAAACAGAGGTTGCAATGAGCCAAGATCGTACCACCACATTCCAGCCTGGGAGACAGAGCAAGACCCTGTCTCCAACAAACAAACAAAAAAAGTAATGGTCCGATTAGCTTCAGACAAGATGACACGTTTCCTGCCAGTGGGCAATGTTTAACCCATTTAGCTCTTAAGCTCACTGCCAAACCCAAATGACACATAAATTCATCCTCTGAAATAAAGGGTGCCAAAAGTGATTCAGTACCAATGGGCAGCCACAGAGGCAGGGTATCCCTGACCTGCCCAGGCAAGCACTCATGAGTGTTGGATTTGCTGGAGCAGGGACACAAGAGTGCCCTATGCTGCACCAGTTCCTGTGACCAAGGGAACTCTGACAATTTCCTCTGGGTCCTTTCAACATCTCACTTAGACAAACACTCCCCACAAGGATCTGCAAACTATTCCAGGTTCATGGCAGCAATCTAGCAGCTTGTATCACCCAACCCATTCTGCCTGAGTACAGTCAGTGTTCTTCCAGATCAGCCCAGAAAAGAATGAGATACAACTCTGAGAAAATTCTTAAGACTGCACCAATCACAGCACTATGTCCTAATAAAGAGACACTTGCCAATTATCCTTCAGAAGTCCTGAGATAGCTCTCCAAAATAAGACACAGCAAAATATTTTTAAATTTTTGTTGGGGAAATCAAGTTCAACTGCATTCATAGTTCCAAAGCAAAGGTCACACTGATCTCTTCAGAATCACCCAGCTTGTGAGGAAGGCAGTGGATTCAGTCAACCAAGATGACATTTGAGGCCAGGCATGGAGGCTTAAAACAAAAAAATGTTTTAAAAATTAGCCAGGCTTGGTGGCATGCGCCTATAGTCCTAACTACTCAGATGGCTGAGGCAGGAGGATCACTTGAGCACAGAAGGTTGAGGTTATTGTGAGCTATGAGACTCACTGTAGCCTGGGTGACAGAATGAGACCCTGTCTCTAAAAAAAATAAAAATAAAGTAAGATTGCATTTCAAGACCAGCAGTGAAGGCCAGCAAGCTACTTCCAGTTTTAACATCCCACCCTTCTCTCAATCATAACAAGGAGCTTAAGTTATTTTCTAAAGTAAAAACGGTCTTTGAGTATGAGATAAATCATCCCGGGTACTGTCCCTTACTTTCCCAGGCCTTACCTGCCCCATTCCTGCCGGTCACATCCATTATTGTTTTTTTGAGACAGGGTCTCACTCACATCTCCCAGGCTGAAGTGCAGTTGTTGTAATCATGGCTCACTATAGCCTTGCCTTCCTGCGCTCAAGTGATTCTCCCATCTCAGCCTCCCAAGTAGCTGGGACTACAGGCGCATGCCACCACGTTGAGCTAAATTTTTGTTATTTTGAGTTAGAGACAGGTTTCACACCACATTGCCCAGGCTGGTCTCAAACTCCTGGGATCAAGTGATCTGCCTATCTCGGCCTCCTGAAGTGTTGAGATTACAGGCCTGAGCCACCGCACCAGGCCACACATCCATTAGTTTTTAAGCCCCAGAATCTAAGCTTGTCAGCTGCCAACTGGCACCCCTGTAAATTCTACCCTCCCAAATGCCCCAGGACCTTGTATCCTGCATTTATAGTCCTCCTATGGCCTTCCCAATATAAATGCAGCATTCTGACTAACCCATAAAGTCTTCAACATGAAACCCTGGAAGTTGTTGCGGTGTTAGTTCCAAAGGCCCAGCACAGAATCTATAAAGGGCAGAGGCAGCCCAAAGACCTGAGGAAGGGATAGACACTCCTATTCTCATGCTCAAATGTAAACACGAAGCAAGAAAAACCCAAGCCCTTCAGTAGTGGGTCTGTAATCAGCTGAGCTCTCTCTCCTCCAGAGGCACTTATCTGGAAGAAGATACTCTTCAAGGAGTGACACTTTTTACTGCCTTGCAAGTAAAACTTCTTGAAGAGAGATACAAGATGGCCGACTAGCAGCAGCTCAGGATTGCAGCTCCCAGTGAAGGCTCAGGGAGTGAGTGGATGCAGACTTCCAGACGAATTTTTGTTGCCCACGGACCAGGAGATTCCCAGCGGAGGAGACACAGGGTCGCCAGCGCGACTCTTTTGGCCGGCATGGCTGTTTTGTGGGCGTCCCGGCGCGGCGGTTCTCAGTGCGGAGTATGAGGGACTGGGTGCCCTTTTAGTTGGCGTTTGGAGCTCCGGGAAGGCAGAGTCGCCCATTCAGCTGATTGAAAGGGGGACTGAAGCCGAGAGCCAGACCGGGAGATTCCCGGGCAGAAAAGCGCCACAGTGCCGCTGTTTCAGCCGGCTACGGGAAGTTGCATAGATCCCGGCGCCTTTTCGGCGGGCGACTGGGGCACCTGGGAGAGAATCGACCTTACAATCAGGAAAAGATTAAAAACGGGGCTCCGAGGCGGGGAGCAAGGTGGTCAGGCTCGGCTGGTCCCACAGTGGAGAGTTTCACAGCAAGCACAGCTGAGCCCAGGAAGGTCCAGCTCTGTGGGGGAGGGGCGTCCGCCAAAGGAAAACAAAGAAACAAATAATATCATCACCAACAAACTGAACGTCCACTCGGAGACCTAATTTGAAAGTCAGCAATTGACAGCCACTGCAGTACATTAAGCTCCATAGAGACAGCGCCGGGGCAAGTGAGAGCCGGACGGGCACTGGGCGACTCTGTGCCTCGCTGAGGAAAAATAACTGAACATGGGCAAAGGAGATCCTAAGAAGCCGAGAGGCAAAATGTCATCATATGCATTTTTTGTGCAAACTTGTCGGGAGGAGCATAAGAAGAAGCACCCAGATGCTTCAGTCAACTTCTCAGAGTTTTCTAAG
>NW_022436963.1:339126-345883 GCF_009761245.1 Sapajus apella
AAAAAAAAAAAAAAAAAAAAAAAAAAGAAAGTCAGCAATTACAAAGACGACAGGTGGATAAATCCACAAAGATGGGAAGAAACCAGCGCAAAAAGGCTGAAAACATCCGAAATGAGAATGCCTCTCCTCCTTCAGGGGATCGCAGCTCCTCATCAGCAAGGGAACAAGGCCTGATGGAGAATGAGTGTGATGAATTGTCAGAATCAGGCTTCAAGAAGGTGGATAATAAGAAACTTCTGTGAGCTAAAAGAACATGTTCTAACCCAATGCAAAGAAACTAAGAACCTTGAAAAAAGGTTTGGCCGGGCGCGGTGGCTCACGCCTGTAATCCTAGCACTTTGGGAGGCCGAGGTGGGTGGATCACCTGAGGTCTGGAGTTCAAGACCAGCCTGGTCATCATGGTGAAACCCCATCTTTAAAAATAAAAAAAAGAAAAAAGGTTTGACGAAATGTTAACGAGAACAGACAATTTAGAGTGGAATATAAATGAATTAATGGAGCTGAAAAACACAATATGAGAACTTTGCGAAGTATGCACAAGTCTTTTTTTTTTTTTTTTTTTTTTTTTTGAGACGGAGTTTCGCTCTTGTTACCCAGGCTGGAGTGCAATGGCGCAATCTCGGCTCACAGCAACCTCCGCCTCCTGGGTTCAGGCAATTCTCCTGCCTCAACCTCCTGAGTAGCTGGGATTACAGGCATGCGCCACCATGCCCAGCTAATGTTTTGTATTTTTAGTAGAGACGGGGTTTCACCATGTTGACCAGGATAGTCTCGATCTCTTGACCTTGTGATCCACCCGCCTCGGCTTCCCAAAGTGCTGGGATTACAGGCGTGAGCCACCGCGCCTGGCTATGCACAAGTTTTAACAGTCGAATTGACCAAGCAGAAGAAAGGATATCAGAGGTCGAAGACCAACTCAATGAAATAAAACAAGAAGACAAGATTAAAGGGTAAAAAGGAATGAGCAAAGTCTCCAAGAAACATGGAACTATGTGAAAAAACCTAATCTACGTTTGATAGGTGTACCTGAATGTGATGAAGAGAATGAATCCAAGCTCGAAAATATTCTTAACGATATTATTCAGGAAAACTTTCCCAACCTAGCAAGGCAGGACAATATTCAACTCCAGGTAATACAGAGAACACCACAAAGCTATACCTCAAGAAGAGCAACCCCAAGGCACATAATCGTCAGATTCACCAGGGTTGAAATGCAGGAGAAAATGCTAAGGGCAGCCAGAGAGAAAGGTCAGGTTACCCACAAAGGGAAGCCTATCAGACTCACAGCAGATCTCTCAGCAGAAACCCTACAAACCAGAAGAGAGTGGGGACCAATATTCAATATCCTTAAAGAACTTTCAACCCAGAATTTCATATCCAGCCAAACTAAGCTTTGTAAGTGAAGGAAAAATAAAATCTTTTGTGAACAAGCAAGTACTCAGAGAATTCATCACCACCAGGCTGGCTTTACAAGAGCTTCTGAAAGAAGTACTACACATAGAAAGGAACAACCAGTATCAGCCATTCCAAAAATATACCAAAAGGTAAAGGGCATCAACATAATGAAGAATCTATATCAACTAATGGGTAAAACAGCCAGCTAGCATTAAATGGCAGTATTAAACTCACATATATTAATATTAATCCTAAATTTAAATCAACGAAATGCCCCAATCAAAAGACACAGACAGGAAAATTGGATAAAAAGCCAAAACCCATCGGTAGGTTGCATCCAGACCCATCTCATATGCAAGGATACACAAAGACTCAAAACAAAGGGATGGAGGAAGATTTACCAACCAAATGGAGAGAAAATAAATAAATAAATAAAAAGCAGGAGTTGCAATTCTCGCCTCTGATAAAATAGACTTTAAAGCAACAAAGATCAAAAGAGGCAAAGAAGGACATTACATAATGGTAAAAGGATCAATGCAACAAGAAGAGCTAACGATCCTAAATATATACGCACCCAATACAGCAACACCCAGATACATAAGGCAAGTTCTTAATGACTTATAAAGAGACTCAGACTCCCACACAGTGATAGTGGGAGACTTTAACATCACATTGTCAGTATTAGACAGATCAATGAGACAAAAATAAACAAGGATATCCAGGACTTGAACTCAGACCTGGAACAAGTAAGCTTAATAAACATTTACAGAACTCTCCACCCCAAATCCACAAAACATACACTCTTCTCAGTACCATATCACAGCTACTCTAAAAGTGACTAGATAATTGGAAGTAAATCACTCCTTAGTAAGTGCATAGCATTTCACAGGTTTAAATGCAATATTGGTTGGCTGCTTGTTATTTTCCTCCCTTATTCCTTCCTGTCTCCATTGAAAAAAAAAAAAAGTAAAACTTCTATTAATAATAGCTGAAAAATTGAAAGTGTTCAATAAGAACTAACTAATTTAGGAAGATCATAACCAGTAATGTGCAAAATGATGGTTTAACAAGTTATTTTTGTTTTTCCTGTCAGGTTATTCAAGCTCATAAAAAATTACATTCCTTAGCCAAGTATACTACATTCAGCCCTTCTCTTTCTTCCTTGAGTAACTAGGCAAGTTCTCAAGAAATATGATGACTCTTCAGCACCAGGGCCAAGCAGACACTGGGTCTGCACACCTCCACAGGGCACCCCATAAAAGCAGGTAAACTGAACTTACCACCACCCTCTGCTGATGAGGAAGGAAACCATGGCACAGTCCACAGACAACAAGTTTAAAACACATCTAAACAAATGAGCATCAGAGTGAAAGCGGACAGGCTTGGGGTTAGGTTAATCCCCAAACAAATGTAGCTGCAGCCTCAGCAATACCATCAAATTTGTGTAGAAAAGTGATCTCTGCCGAATGCAGTGGCTCACACCCGTAATCCTAGTGCTTTGGGACCCTGAAGCAGGAGGATTGCTTAATGCCGGGAGTTCAAGACCAGCCTGGGTAAAAAAAAAAAAAGGGAGACCCTGTTTCTACAAAAAAAAAATTTAAAGGAGTTGGACCCACTGGCATGTGCCAGTAGCCCCAACTACCTGGGAGGCTGAGGCAGGAGGATCACTTGAGCCCAGGAGGTTGAGGCCATAGCGAGTTATGACTGCTACACTGTATCCAGCCTGGGCAACTGAGATTGTCTGTATTTAAAATATATATGTAAAGGTTGGACATGGTGGTTCACACCTGTAATCCCAGCACTTTGGGAGGCCAAGGTGGGCAGATCACTTGAGGTCAGGAGTTTGAGACCAGCCTGGCCAACATGGTGAAACTCCCGTCACTACAAAAATACAAAAAAAATTAGCTGGTGGCAGAAGACTGTAGACCCAGCTATTTAGGAGGCCGAGGCAAGAGAATTGCTTAAACCTGGGAGGGAGAGGTTGCAATAAGCCAAGATCACATCACTGCTGAGCAACAGAGGGAAACTCTGTCTCCAAAAATAATTATTTTATATATATTTATCTCAAAGACTACAGCAGATAAAATCTCAATGGGCAGGCGAGTAGTTATACCAAAAAGAAATATCCAATGTTAGTTTCACACTTGAAAAGCAAAAATAACCTACTATTCTTATAAAACAAATACTGAAGAGGGATGCGAAATTTTCACAATCCCATGAAAGCTGAGACAAGCTCACACAGCCCATGGGGTCATCTCATTTCTGAGTGTGCAGCTTCAGTTAGGAAGGACAACAGGCCGGGCGCGGTGGCTCAAGCCTGTAATCCCAGCACTTTGGGAGGCCGAGGCGGGTGGATCACGAGGTCAAGAGATCGAGACCATCCTGGTCAACATGGTGAAACCCCATCTCTACTAAAACTACAAAAAATTAGCTGGGCATGGTGGCGCGTGCCTGTAATCCCAGCTACTCCTCAGGAGGCTGAGGCAGGAGAATTGCCTGAACCCAGGAGGCGGAGGTTGCGGTGAGCCGAGATCGCGCCATTGCACTCCAGCCTGGGTAACATGAGTGAAACTCTGTCTCTTCAAAAAAAAAAAAAAAAAAAAAAAAAAAAAAGGAAGGACAACAGTTGTCCCCAAAGCAGCAATGAAAGGTGGGCTCTTCTGACAGGTAGGGTTAAGGTAGAGCAATACGGCCTGGGGAACTTGGGCCACAGCGCCCCAGGGCCAGACCAGGCAATGTGGCAGCTTCCCACAAACCCAGACTTGTGAGATCTAGGCAGGTTCCAGCTACGTACATTCTCACAAACTAAGTGCACAATCAGCAACACTAGAGCCAGATATTCTGCTTCTTGGTAACACGTTTTATTCCATTAAAAGAAGTTTTACTCTTCCTTAGGTTTGGGATTAGACACTCAATTTCAAAAACACATAGGAGTGTCTCAAGTAAGATAGGTGGATGCACAGAGAAAACAAACAACATTGGCCAGGTGTGGTGGTGTGAGCCTGTAATCCTAGCTACTCAGAGGCTGAGGCAGGAGAATTCACTTGAATCTGGGAGGCGGAGGTTGCAGTGGGCCAGGATCACACCATTGCACTCTGGCTTGGGCAACAAGAGCAAAACTCCGTCTCAAAAAAAAAAAGAAAGAAAGAAAGAAAACATTAAATGATTTCCCACTTTTATAAAAATTATGGCTTCAATTAAATATAATCATAACAAGTGTTAAGACAAGGGCTGGGCGCAGTGGCTCACGCCTGTAATCCCAGCACTTTGGGAGGCCAAGGTGGGTGGATCACCTGAGGTCAGGAGTTTGAGACCAGCCTGGCCAACATGGCAAAACTCCGTCTCTACTAAAAATACAAAAATTAGCTGGGCATGGTGGCATGTGCCTGTAATCCCATCTACTATGGGGGCTGAGGCAGAAGGATTGCTTGAACTTGGGAGGTGGAGGTTCCAATGAGCCGAGATTGTGCCACTGCACTCCAGCCTGGGCAACAGAGCAAGACTCCATCTCAAAAAAAATAAGAGTGTAAGACAAAACCAGCAGGCCAAGAACAATGGCTCATACCTGTCATTCCAACACTTTGTAAGCCAAGGTGGGAAGATAGCTTGAGCCCAGGCTGGTCTTGGAGTTTAATACCAGCCTCAACAACACAGGGAGACCCTAACTCTACAAAAAATTTTAAAATAAAAATTGCTGAGCATGGTTGCACACACCTATAGTCCCAGCTACCTGGGGGACTGAGGTGGAAAGATCACTAGGGCCCAGGAGGCAGAGGTTGCAGTGAGCCATGATCATACCACTGCACTCTACCCTGAGCAACAGAGTAAGGCCTGCCTTAAAAAAATTTTTTTGACATTTGTGGGCCTCTCCTTAAAAATGCACACCACTGAACTCTGCATATAATCTAGGGAGTAGGCAACCATGGACTTTATCCTCAAAACTGCTGATAGATGAAATCACTATAAACAGTGACCCAGATATTGAGCCTTCACAAGTTGGGACAAACATTTTGTTCACGGAGTCAGAAACAGATGAGGAGATATTGAACTGCAGACACTTAAATATAAAGGGGATGGTCAAGCACTCAAGAAAGGTTCAGCAGACAGTTGTGAGCAGTGGGGTTGGAGCTGAAGTGAACCTCACTTGAAAACAGATTTGGTAATTACCTACAAAGGGTCAAGGTTTCCATAACTGTGAGCCTCCTGTGAACAAAGGGTGCTACACTGGTGTCTGAACAAACGTGTGAACAGACACATGAGGCAGAACATCTACTCCCAAGGTGACAGGGTGAGACTCAGTCTCAAAAAAATAAAAAATAAAAAAAATTAACAAATATTAGCCAGGCACAGTGGTATGTGCCTGTAGTTCCAGCTACTCTGGGAGAATCACCAGAGCCTGAGAAGATGAGGCTACATTGAGCTGTGATTGCACAACTACACTCCAGCATGGGCAACAGGGGTAAGACTCTGTCAAAAAAAAAAAAACACAACAAAAAACAACCACTAACGAGCTGGGCATGATGACTCGTGCCTGTAGTCCCAGCTATCTGACAGGCTGAAGTGTGAGAAATCACTTGAGTTTGAGGCCAACCTGGACAACACAGCAAGATCCCATGTCTAAAACAAACAAAAACAACTGAGATAATTGGGAACATTTAAATATGACTTAATTTGAAAAAAATTAAGGTATTATTTTATTTTTTAGGCAGAATAATAGTACTGTAGATTTGTGGCTAGCTCCTTGTCTCTTACACACTGAAATATACAGAGAGAAAATAACATTTCAGGGCCATGCGAAGTGGCTCACGCCTGTAATCCCAACACTGGGAGGGCAAGGCAGGCAGATGGCTTGAGCTCAGGAGTTTGAGACCAGTCTGGACAACATGGCGAAACCCCATCCCTACAAAATATACAAAAATTAGCCAGATGTGGTGGGGGGGGGGTGCCTGTAGTCCCTGCCACTAGGGGGTCTGGGGCAGAAGGATCACTTGAGCTCAGAAGGCGGAGACTACAATGAGCCAAGATCGCATCACTGCACTCCAGCCAGGGTGACAAAGTGAGACCCTATCTCAAAAAACAAAACAGGCCGGGCGCGGTGGCTCAAGCCTGTAATCCCAGCACTTTGGGAGGCCGAGGCGGGTGGATCACGAGGTCAAGAGATCGAGACCATCCTGGTCAACATGGTGAAACCCTGTCTCTACTAAAAATACAAAAAATTAGCTGGGCATGGTGGCGTGTGCCTGTAATGGTGGCGTGTGCCTGTAATCCCAGCTACTCAGGAGGCTGAGGCAGGAGAATTGCCTGAACCCAGGAGGCGGAGGTTGCGGTGAGCCGAGATCGCGCCATTGCACTCCAGCCTGGG
>NW_022436963.1:345983-407734 GCF_009761245.1 Sapajus apella
AAAAAAAAAAACAAAGAGCCAGTGCAGTGGCTCACGCCTGTAATCCTAGCACTTTGGGAGGCTGAGGTGGGTGGATCACCTGAGGTCAGAAGTTCAAGACCAGCCTGGTCATCATGGTGAAACCCCATCTCTTAAAAAAAAAAAAAAAAATTTCTGGGATGCTCCCTTTAAAATTCAGGGGTTGTGGGCCAGGTGCAGTGGCTCACGCCTATAATTCCAGCACTTTGGGAGGCTGCGGCAGGTGGATCACAAGGTCAGGAGTTCAAGAAAAAAAATATATATTTTGTTTGAGACAGAGTTTTGCTCTATCACCCAGGCTGGAGTGCAGTATGCTCAATCTCCACTCACTGCAAACTCGACCTCCTGGATTCAAGCAATTCTCCTGCCTCAGCCTCCTGAGAAGCTGGGATTACGGGCACCCACCACCAGTCCTGGCTAATTTTTGCATTTTTAGTAGAGACAGGGTTTCACCATGCTGGCCAGGCTGATCTCAGACTCCTGACCTCATGATCCGTCCGCCTCCGCCTCCCAAAGTGGTGTTACAGGTGTGAACCAGCAGGCCTGCCCTTTCTTTAAAAGGTAGAGTAGTGATTGGGGTGGGCAAAGTGTAGATGAAACAAGATTGGCCAGAGTTGGTAACTGCTGAAGCTGGTGATGGGTGACAGACCCAAGTCAACTGTGCATCATCTCAGCAAATTAACTTCTCCAAATTCTGAGGTGGGCTCTAAATTCAATTTTTGGAGAAAAGGACATTTTCTTGCCATCAGAATATACTGTAAAACAGTACTACTACTTATTACTTTTATTACATGGTACACAAACAGACAAAAACATAATTTATTCAAAAAAAAACCCAAACATGTTTTAAAATGTAATAACTGAGAATCATCATCTGCCTACTTTCTAATGTATAAGAATGGGTTCAATTTGTTACTTAAGATGCTTATCCCATTAGGGAAAATAACTTCAGTTAAAGGGAAAATTCTTCCCCAATGCATCCTCTTCATGAGCCTAACAATGGAAAATTTTCACCTCAGCAAGCTGGCCTTAGGGAGGTTCGGGCTCATCCCTGTTGCCTAGATACCAGTGACATCTCAGGAGCTAACAGAAGGCTCTCCCATCCCTCTTAGAAGGGAGACTAGCAAAGGTTCATCAGTCAGTGGTTGCTCATTCCTTCCCCACACATCCCACTGCTCAGAGACAGGGCTGGCACACAGTGTATCTGTCTTACTTCTGAAGCTATGAAGCACAAAAGAAGTCTATCACATTTGTTACACTAGTTTCTAGATCTCCCCTCTTCCTCCTTGCTCCCTCCCCACCCAGGCTCTGCATAAAAAAAAGAACCAAACAAACAAACGAAAAAACCTGGTTTCTACAATTGTATCAACTGTAGTCCTTGTTCTTATCCATTTGATTTCTCTCTCTGCCTTTTTTTTTTTTTTTTGTAGAGATAGGGTGTTGCTATGTTGCCCAGGTTGATCTTGAACTCCTGAGTTCAAGTGATTCTCCATATGATTTCTAACAATCCTTGTGAATTCTAAAGTCACAAAGCAGGTAAATCTATCGAAATGACAATGTCAGACAAGACCACAGAAAATAAAAATTTTTTAAAATAAAAAAAATGACAGTTAATAGTTAATCTTTTCTCAAAAAGAAAAGTTACTAGGCCATCAACTGGCCTATTACGTCACATATGATAAGGTATTCATTTGAACCTAAATCTGATATTGGCTCAAGTTAAAACAACACCCTGAAGCTTCTTAAACTTAACACCCAAGTTACAGGATGCAATTATACAAACCCCACAGCAACAACCTATGCAAATAAGCATCTTAGTTCACTTAAAATGTTACCTGGCTACAATTGCAAATACAGCAAACAGTTTAAACACTAGAATTAAACAAAATTATTGTAATCATGGTCCTTTATTAAATATCACAGAACTGATGATCTGCAACATTTTTATTACCACGTTCCAAAGTTTCAGTACTTTTTCTTAAAACTATTCAAGATGATTTATTGTTCTACAATGTGCTACCGAAATGCTTAATTCGAAGCAGTAACTAGTTCTACTTCCCCTGGTATTGACGCGCACTAGATTTTACTGGTTTCCACATTTTATTTTCACTCATTTTTCTGCTAGTGTGGCTTTCTTGATATGAGACCGAATACAATCCTAAAATAAAATAAGCCATTAGGATGCAAAAGACAAAAGCAGTCTGTAATTAAATGCAAAGAGTGGAAATATCATTATAAAGGTGTCCTCTGATCCATTTTAAGGCTTTTTTTTTTCCATAATAAGGTTAAGTGTGTAGATTCTCTCATCGAACACCATCTGATGTGCCCAAATGGCATTCAGCACTCAAAATGGCTGCACATCTGCCGACCCCAGGTAACAGGACCTGAGGCGCTGGGCTGAGTCCCTAATCCAAAGATCAGGGAAGAAGACCCCTCTCCCCCCGCCAAATATCCGGGGAGATCGTGGCCACCAATGACCAGGGGAGACCCCGCAATGACACTGTAGATCTTGGGCTTCCTAAGACCCGGGAAGATCTCCTCAATGACCCGGAAAGATCCTGCCCCCGCAAAACCCAGGAGACCCCTCCAACGACCAAGCAGGATTCTGCACCCCCAAAACCAGGGAAATCTCTCTCCATTGATCGGAAGAAACAAGGCTCCTCCCAAATGACCCAGGAAAATCGAATCCACAGGGACCCCGGGAGATTTCCCCCACAATGACCACGGGAGACGTCCTTACCAAATAGCCTAGAAGACGCCAATGATCAGAGACCACGTCTCCCAGTAGCCCGGAAAAAATCTCCCTCAAAGCTCCTGGGGAACTAGGGCCATAGGCCCAACAACGCGGGCGTTACCTGCTGCCTCAGCCCGGTTCCCCGCCGCTTCAGTCCTATTGTTTCTCTCGCACCAAAATGGCTGCGGCCAGGCCGAGCCCCGCCCCCTACACCTCGCTCCCGATGCTCCTCGCTATTGGCTCGTCCTACGAGCCGCGCACGCGGACTGGACAGCCTGAAAGGCGCTGTTGCTAGGGTGCCAGGATTCGCTGCAGCAGCTTCCGTAAAAGGCGGGGACTGGGGGCGGGGCCAGAGGGGGCGGAGCCTTGTCCTCAGTCGCGAGGGTGGCCAGGAGGTCAGATGGGCGGTTGAGTGGACCGAAGAGCCGGGGGCCGATGGACAGCAGGATACCTGGGAAATAGATGGATTGACCAACAGTCCTGGTTTGACCGTACTAAGCGATTTCTCAGGATGGAGGAATTTCAGTGCTAACACCGAAACAGTCCGCTGCAAACTGGGAAGTTGGTCACTCTAGCAGATGGACAGAAGATTGGATGTGAATAGACAGAAAGATGGACAAAAGAGTGACTGTAGACGGTGGACAAAGAAATGGTTATGTATACAGCCAGATTATTAGATATGGAGGGGTAGACAGAAAGTGGCCATAGAGTTTTCTGGGAACAGGTGGATGACCCAGTGCCCAACCCAGCTCCCACCAAGCTCCATACTACAGGGCTTGTCTGAGGCTCATTTTTCTTGGGGCTGTGTTGGACAGAAGGGCTCTCACCTGACCGAATGTCAGCGTAGCTGTGAAAGGCAAGGGAGAGGGTTAGAGCCTCCTACCTGATCTCTGCTCTTTCTGTAAAGGAGGCCAATGTTGCAGCCCTGTGTACTGGGCATTTGCAAAGGTGTCAATTCACTCATACACTCTTTAATTCAACAAGTATTTATTAAGCACTTACACTCTGTACTGGAAATACAGCAGTGAACAAAAAAGGAAAATAAATAAATATCCCTGACCTTATAACAGTGGGCAGGAGAGACTTCCTATGAGCAGCTGCTCTCACCTTAGCATGTGGTTTCCAGGGCTCCATGTCCTCCTGCTTTCCTCCAATCTCACCAGTTTCTCATCTGTGCATTTTCTCTTTGTCTATACTCACTCTTGCAAAATCTCATGCAGGCTCATGATTTCAAATGCCACCTACATGTCAATCACTCCTAAAAATGTTTGTCAAGTCCAGACCTATCCTGAGTGGCAGATTCACTAGTCCCAATGTCAACCAGACATCTGCACTCTGACTCCCAGTCATTGGCATCTCAAACGCAATTTGTGTCCACTAACCCTGGCTCATACCCCAAACCTACTTCACCCCACTTCCCCCAGATTGAATGATAGCACCCCAACCCTTCTTATTGCTCAGGCCAAACATCTCAAAGTACCCCCTGACTACTCTCTTTCCCAGCTATATCCAGTGCACCAAAAAGTTCCACTGCCTCCATCAGCATCATCTGTCCCCATCAGCATCATCTGCCCAGAATGAAATCACTTCTTGCTATGTCCATAGCTTCCACTGAGTCCAAACTACCACCATCTCTCCTGAGGGCAAATGTACAGCTGCCTCCTGGTCTCCTGTTGCTGCCCCTGATGCCTTCAGTCCATTCTGCACACATCAGCCTTTGAATACATGAGTCAGATCTTCCCATTCCTTGCTCAGAACCCTGAAGTACCTCCTCCCCAAGGAAAAACCAGAGGCAGCAGGACCCTCATGAATCCCGATTACCCCTCTGACTGTATCTCCCCAGCCAACTCAGTCTCTCAGTGTCCCTCACACATCACACCTCATGCCCTCTCCTGCTCAGTGTATGAGCAACGCTTGTTCCCATGCCTAGATTGCACAGATTTCCATAGGGCTGCACCCCAGCACTCTCAGAGCCCCTAATTTCTGACTGTAACCTGCCCCACCCTGCCCCCAGCACTCAGGATCACCTTTATCCCCTTACCCTGGCTCTATGTTTTTCTGTAGCAGTTACCACATTCTCATATTTTTTTTTTTTAAGACAGAGTCTCGTTCTGTCACCCCAACTGGAGTGCAATGGCACAATCTTGGCTCACTGCAACCTCTGCCTTCAGGGCTCAAGCGATTCTCATGCCTCAGCCTCCCGAGTAGCTGAGATTATAGGTGTGCACCACCATGACCGGCTAATTTTTCTATTTTTCAGTAGAGATGGGGTTTCACCATGTTGGCCAGGCCAGGCTGGTCTTGAACTCCAGACCTCAATTGATCCACCCTCCTCAGCCTCCCAAAGTGCTGGGATAACAGGCGTGAGGCACCACACCCAGGCGCTTCATAGCAGCTACCACCTTCTCATACACTTTTTTTTTTTGAGACAGGGTCTAGCCCTGTCACCCAGGCTAGAGTGCACGATCATAGCTCACTGCAACCTCAAAGTCCCAGACTCCTAAGTAACTAGGACTACAGGTGCACATGACCACATGCCTGGTGATTTTTTAATTTTTTTGAGATACAGTTTTACTTTGTCCCCCAGGCTGGAGTGCAGTGGCATGATCTCAGCTCACTGCAACCTCCACCTCTCAGGTTCAAGTGATTCTCCTGCCTCAGCCTCCCAAGTAGCTGGGATTATAGGCACACACCACCACAACCGGCTAATTGTTGTATTTTTAGTAGAGACGCAGTTTCTTCACCATGTTGACCAGGCTGGTCTCAAACTCCTGACCTCCAGTGATCTGCCCACCTCAGCTTCCCAAAGTTCTGGGACTACAGTCAAGAGCCACCATGCCTGGTCCTCAACTTTTTAAAATTATTAGTAGAGACAAGGCCTTGCTATGTTGCCCAGGCTGGTCTCAAAGTTCTGAGCTCAGGCAGTCCTCCTGCTTCACCTCCTAAACTGCTGGGATTACAGGTGTGAGCCATTGTATTTGGCTTTTTGCACTTTTTAAAGTAAACGCTTATTATCCTTATATGGCATTGCCTGGCTTCTCCCACAAGAAAGAGAGGTCTGTGAAGTGAGAGTCTCCCTTTTATTCATGGATGTATCCTGAGCAACTCAAATACCAATTAAGCTCCAGATAGACCAGTTGACTGAATAAAATGAGTGCCACATGGTGTTAAATGGTAAGCGCTGTGGAGAAAAATAAAACAGGGCAGCTATAGGTTGGGGCAGGGTAAGAATCCTACAGGTCAAGGTCAGGCCCAGAAGGCCCCTCATACCAGCAGAATTGCTGGGAAGCCTGGCCCAGCTCCTGTTCTTGTTCTCTGCCTGTGGCTTCAGGACCTACAGTGGCTGCTGAATAAAAGCTCAAAAGGCACCAATCATTTGAAACTGCCTTTGCAAAAATTACAACTGAGGAAATTATGACAGTGAAAGAGATCAAAACTAACTGATTCCATCTTGCTTCTAACCTTTAAACTGTCCTTGTCCATTCCTGGGCATAGGCCGAACTAACCTTGGGAATGAATTTAGTTTATGATTTGACTCTGAAACAAAATTGATAATAACCCTTTCCCACAAGACCCCCTTCTTGCCTGGGGACCAGTCTGCCTTTGTAGGACTAACAAATTAGCTATGAATTAGAATTAAAGTTTAGGGGGGTCATGCAGCCTTTGGCTGCAAGAGTCTGAACCTCCCCAAATTGCTCCTGGGGAGCACTATTGTAAAACCTAAGATCAGTGTTTGAGATATTTTGCAGACCCTGCACTTGATGGATCAGCTGACACCACCCAGACCAGTAATCTGGCTCAATCAGTTCTTCCATCCCAGCCAGGTACAGAAGACAGCAAGAAAACCTCACTTTGATACCCGTGTGATTCCATCTCTAACTTGACCAGTCAGCTCTCCCCACTTCCTGCGCCCCTACCTGCTAAATTATCTTTAAAAATTCTGATCCCTGAATGCTCCAGAGACTGATTTGAGTAATAATAAAACTCTGAGGCCGGGCGCGGTGGCTCATATCTGTAATCCCAGCACTTTGGGAGGCTGAGGTGGGCATATCACCTGAGGTCAGGAGTTCGAGACCAGCCTGACCAACATGGAGAAATCCTGTCTCTACTAAAAATACAAAATTAGCCGGGCATGATGGTGCATGCCTGTAATCCCAGCAACTTGGGAGGCAGGAGAATCGCTTGAACCCAGGAGGCAGAAGTTGCGGTGAGCCGAGATTGCACCACTGCGCTCTAGCCTGGGCAATAAGAATTAAACTCTGTCTGAAAATAATAATAATAATAAAACTCCAGGCCGGGCGCGGTGGCTCAAACCTGTAATCCCAGCACTTTGGGAGGCCAAGGCGGGTGGATCACGAGGTCAAGAGATCAAGACCATCCTGGTCAACACGGTGAAACCCCGTCTCTACTAAAACTACAAAAAATTAGCTGGGCATCGTGGCGCATGCCTGTAATCCCAGCTACTCAGGAGGCTGAGGCAGGAGAATTGCCTGAACCCAGGAGGCGGAGGTTGCGGTGAGCCGAGATCGCGCCATTGCACTCCAGCTTGGGTAACAAGAGTGAAACTCCGTCCCCCCCCCAAAAAAAAAACTCCAGTCTCCGACACAGCTGGCTGTGCATAAATTACTCTTTCTCCATTGCAGTCCTCTGTCTTGATAAATTGGCTCTGTCTAGTCAGTGGGCCAGGCGAACCCATTGGGCAGTTACATATTCAGGTCCTTAATATATAGACCAGTGCCCACCCTCTCTCCACACCATCTCCCATTCCAGTGCTCCTGTGTGTGGGGTGTAAGGCTGGGAAAGGCAGAGTCTCCTTGGGGCAGGCCTAGCATTAATTCACTCTTCCATTCCTTTCGAAAGTGCTTATCAGGGTCTGACTTAGATAAGACCCCAGGGATGCAGCGTGAATAAACACAGCAAGAATTCAAATGATTTATTTATCCAGAGGTAGGTGAGAGGCAACAGACAGTAAAGAATAAATAACATAATTATAGGCAGCATGACTAAAATGGAGAAAAGGAACCAAGCAAAAGTGCAGAGTATCGTGTTTATGTCGAAGGTAGTAGAAGAGGTAGATCTGAGAAGCGGACATCTGAGCTAAGATCAACCCAAAGGCATTGGCTGAGCATGGAAAGATCTGGAGGAAGCCATTTCTGGCAGAAAAGCACAGCACGTACAAAGACCTCAAGGAAAGAATAAGTTTGACATTTTGAAGGAATGTGGGAAAGCCACTTGGGTCTAATGGGAGAAATAGCTGAGAGCCAAGGGAAAGAGGCAGAGCTGAAAAGCCTGAAGGAATAGACCGCAGGTCTGGAAGGCAAGGAATTCTGATGTGCAAATAGCAGGAGTCCTAAAGGGAGAAAAAGGGACTGCTGAAATTGAGGCATCAGCTAGTCAAATTACAGAAGAAAATTTTCATGACATGAAGAAAAAGCTGTATTGGCCGGGTGCAGTGGCTCACACCTATGATCCCAGCATTTGGGAGGCTGAGGTGGGCGGATCACTTAAAATTAGAAGTTTGAGACCAGCCTGGCCAACATGGTGAAATCCTATCTCTACTAAAAAATACAAAAATTAGGATTTCCCCGCTGGGGTCCCCTTCCACACACTCTCTCTCGTGGAAGCTTTCTCTCTTCCTCTCCTTTTTCTCTTTCTCTACCTAAATAAATCACTTACTGCACACAAACAAACAAAATACAAAAATTAGCCAGGCATGGTGGTGCACACCTGTAATCCCAGCTGTTAGGGAGGCTGAGACAGGAGAATCGCTTGAACCCAGGACGTGGAGGTTGCAGCCAGCCAAGATTGCACCACTGCACTGCAGCCTGGGCAACCCAGCAAGACTCCCTCTCAAAAAAAAAAAAAAAAAAATGGAAGAAAAAATAAAAAACTGTCTATAGATGGGAAGGGCTGACCACATTCCTAAGCAGGATGGAAGAGAAAGACTACAGTAAGATTTTTAAACTCTGAGGAGAAAGAGGCCATTATATAAGCTTCTAGATAGATAAAACAAGTTACATACCAAGGAAGAAAGGCCAGCTGGCCTCAAACTCTTCCTCATAACACAGGTGCACTATCTGCCCACCTAGGCCCAGCTAAAGGACAGTTATCATGCCTGGAAAGGAAGAATAACCATGAATGAGGAAAACATAGTAGAATGTCCAAATTACCAAGGGGAAACATTAAATGAACAACAGTTTAACCAAAGAGAGCAAGAGAAAGAGAAAAATATTAGGTTGACCTGTGAAATTGCCAATATTCAACTGTTTTAACCTACAAAAACAGTAGTTTCATACAGATCAACTGAAAAAATATATAAAACTGCAAAGTAAAAAATAATAAACATAAATTATGGGGCTGGGAACTATGGCTCTTCCCTTTAATCCCAGCTACTCTAAAGACTGAGGCAGGAGGACTTGAGACTTGAGCCCAGGACTTGAAGTCTAGCCTGGGCAACATAGTGAGATCCTGTGTCTTTAAAAAAAAAAAGGAACTTATGGAATGAGCACAATTAAACATCTTTATCACAGTAAATAAATCCTGAACCCCCTTTAAAGACATAGAGATTGAATTAGAGAGATATAATCCAGCCACATGCTATTTATAGGATATTTGAGACCACATGAACAGAAAAGGCTGAAAAACAAAGAAGTGGACAAAGAGATCAGGCCAGCACAAGTTAGAAGAGAATAGGAGTACACGACATGAGAAAAGGTCGGATTTAAGGTGAAAGGCATTGAGCAAAATAAACAAGGCCACCATCTAACACAGAAAGAGACAATTTATGAAACAGATATAAAGATCACTTGAGGCCAGGAGTTCAAGACCAACCTGGCCAACATGGTGAAACCCCATCTCTGCAAAAAACCCAAACCAAACCAAAACAAAAAACCTCTACTAAAAATACAAAATAGACAAAAATAGACAAAAATACAAGAATTAGCTAAGTGTGGTGGTGCATGACTATACACGTAGTCCCAGTCCCAGCTACTTGGGAGGGTGAGGCACAAGAATCGCTTGAACCCAGGAGGCATAGGTTGCAGTGAGCTGAGCTGAAATCATACCACAGCACTCCTAGGCAACAGAGCAAGACTCAGTCTTAAAAAAATAATAATAAATAGGCCAGGTGCTGTGGCTCACGCCTGTAATCCTAGCACTTTGGGAGGCTGAGGTGGGTGGATCACCTGAGGTCAGGAGTTCAAAACCAGCCTGGCCATCATGGTGAAACTCCATCTTTATAAATAAATAAATAAATAAATACATAAACTATTTAATAATAAGTTCATGTACACCAGATACGCAAAACTTTTTTTTTTAGATGGAGTCTCGCTCTGTTGCACAAGCTGGAGTGTAGTGGCGTGATCTCAGCTCACTGTAACCTCCACCTTCCAGGTTCTAGAGATTCTCCTGCCTCAACCTCCCAAGTAGCTGGGACTACAGGCACGTGCCACCACACCTGGCTAATTTTTTTTCTTTCTTTTTTTTTTTTTTTTTTTCCATAGAGATGGGGTTTCACCGTGTTAGCCAGGATGGTCTTGAACTCCTGATCTCAGGTGATCCACCCACCGGCCTCCCAAAGTGCTGGGATTGTAGGCGCGAGCCACCGCATCCGACCAAAACCCTCTTTTGCACGTCTTTTTTTCTTTGAGACGGAGTCTCACTTTGTCACCAGGTTGGAATGCAGTGGCGTGATCTTGGCTCACTTGTAACTTCTGCCTCCCAGCTTCAAGCAATTCTCCTGCCTCAGCCTCCCAGGTTGCTGGAACTACATGCACATGCCACCACGCCCAGTTAATTTTTGTATTTTTGGTAGAGACAGGGTTTCACCATGTTGGCCAGGATGGTCTCAATCTCTTGACCTCGTGATCCACCTGCCTCAGCCTCCCAAAATGCTGGGATTACAGGCATGAGCCACTGCGCTGGGCCTTTTACATGTCTTTTGGTGGACACACCATTTGTTTCTGTTGCATGTCACTCAGGCTATTTGGATCCTTCTAACATCATCCTTCATGTGTTGAATTCTGTCCTCAGGCTTATGGCCCTTGCATTGAAAGATAGCTGCATCCTTTCCAAACATCACATCAGTATTTCAAAGCAGGAGGTAGGCTGGCACCAGCCACATTTATCTGCTTTATCAGGTAAGCAAATGCTTGCGCAGACTTCCATTTATTGTTCTCTGACCAATGACTCAGGCTTCTCAGGCTCACAAGGAGGCTAAGAACTCAGAGCATGGGGTCAGGATTTGTCCATTACTTGGGACTGGACACTTACTCTCCTGGACAAAATCGTTTGTTGGCAAAGAAGGAGAAAAGTGTATTGGGAAGCAATGGACAGAACCTCACAACGTGAAAAGATGTTCAAACTCATCAGAAGGCAAGGAATACAAATCAAAGTAAGCAATGTAGCCATGACGAAACTATAGAGAGAGTGAAAAGATCAGTAGTTGCCAGCTGTTTGGAGGGGGTGAGAGAATAGATGGAGCACAGAAGAGTTTTAGGACAGTGAAACTATTCTGTACACTATAATGGCAGATACATGTCATTATACATTTGTCAAAGCTCATAGCATTTATGCTATGGGCTGAATGTTTGTGCCCCCTCCAAAATTCATTTGTTAAAACCCGATCACTGATACATGGTATTAGGAGGCAGGGCCTTTGGGAGATAATTAGCTCATGAGGACAGAGTAGGATTAGGATTAATAGGATTAGTTCCCTTATAAAAGAGGCCCTAGCATGCTGCCTTGCTCCCTTCAACTATGTTTAAATGCAGCAAGAAGGTGCCTTGTATGAACCAGGAAAGGGGCCCTCACTAGATACTGAAACTATCAGTGCCTTGATCTTGGAATTCCCAGCCTCCAGAACTGTGAGAAACAAATTTCTGTTGTTTATAAGCTACCTAGTTGTAGCATTTTGTTATAGACGTCTGAACAGACAAAGACAATGCACAACACAAGAAATGAACCTTATATAAACTATGGATTTTGGCTGATGTGTTAACATTGGCTAGTTGACTGTAACAAGTGCACCACACTGAGGTGAGATATTGATAGCAGGGGAGGCTGTGCATGTGCATGGGTAAGGGTAAACAGGAACTGTGTACTCTCCATTCAATTTTGCTGTGAACCTAAAACTGTTCTAAAAAATAAAGTTCATTAATTGAAAAAAAAGAGTAGCAGGCCGGGCATGGTGGCTCATGCTTGTAATCCCAGCACTTTGGGAGGCCAAGGTGGGTGGACCACCTGAAGTCAGGAGTTTGAGACCTGCCTGACCAACATGGAGAAACCCCGTCCCTACTAAAAATACAAAATTAGCCAGGTGTGGTGGCACATGCCTGTAATCCCAACTACTTGGGAGGCTGAGACAGGGAATCGCTTGACCCTGGAAGGTAGAGGTTGCAGTGAGCCGGGATCATGCCACTGCACTCCAGCTTGGGTGACAGAGCAAGACTGCCTAAAAATATATCTATATCTATATCTATATATAGATATATATATGACATGGTATATAGGTCACTTTATTACCAACAGACTAGCAAAAATCAAAAATAGCTGCACCAGGCTGGGCACAGTGGCTCACACCTATAATCCCAGCACTCTGGGAGGCTGAGGTGGGTGGCTTGCCTGAGGTCAGGAGTTCGAGACCAGCCTGGCTAACATGGTGAAACCCGATCTCTACTAAAACTACAAAAGTAGCCTGGTGTGGTGGCACATGCCTGTAGTCCCAGCTACTCGGGAGGCTGAGGCAATAGAGTTGCTTGAACCTGGGAGGCAGAGGTTGCAATGAGTTGAGATTGCGCCATTGTACTCTAGCCTGGGTGACAGAGCAAGACTCCACCTCAGGAAAAAAAAAAAAAAGCTGTACCAACTTTTGCTTTCAGGGATGTGATGAAAAAAGGATGCTTCCAAACACTGTTGACAGAAGTAAGATTAGCTACAGCCTTTTTGGAAAGCAATTTGGCAAACTCCAGTAAAATAAAAATGCATGTATTTCTGGGTCCTAAAATTCCAATCTTGGGATTCTCACTTATATAAATAAAAGCATTGAGATATGTGTAGTAGAGTCAGGGATATTTATTGCTATATCACATGTAGTGGGGGAAAAGCCTGCAAAATGATGGCCCATCCACAAGGGTATGGTTGGAGACATTTTGGGACCTCCAAACTGTTATGGTTACTACATTGTGTAACAAATTACCTCAAGTTTAGTGGCTTATAACACTTATTTTGCTCACAAATCTGCCATTTGAGCAAGATTCAATGGAGACAACTTTTCTCTGATGCATTAGCTGGGGAAGCTTGAAGGCTGAGGTTGGAATCATCAGAAGGCTCCTCACTTGAAGTCTGCCATTTGAGGTTGGCTGTCACCTGAGAATTTAGCCAGGGCTAAAAACCTGCATGTGGTCTCTCCCTGTATCCTGGACTTCCTCACAACATGGTGGATAGATTCCAAGGACGGTTATCCTAAGTGAGAACAATTAAAGTGGAAGTTCTGATACAGGGCAGGAGAGCCCCAAAGTGGAGCTTAGCCTGTAATAACCTACCCTGGGCGAGAATAACTGACTCAATTTTAGCTGTAAACTCCAACCTGGCTTCCCCCTCCTTACCACAGCCCCTTTGGGGTACATGACTGGGTCATGCTGCACTTAGAAGCATTGAAGCATACTGTTCTTAACACTTGTAACCCTTGTAACCACATCCTGCTTGCCATACCTCCCCACTGCTATTGTTAAGAAAAAAGTTTCTGGCCGGGCGCGGTGGCTCAAGCCTGTAATCCCAGCACTTTGGGAGGCCGAGGCGGGTGGATCACGAGGTCAAGAGATCGAGACCATCCTGGTCAACATGGTGAAACCCCGTCTCTACTAAAAATACAAAAAATTAGCTGGGCATGGTGGCGCATGCCTGTAATCCCAGCTACTCAGGAGGCTGAGGCAGGAGAATTGCCTGAACCCGGGAGGCGGAGGTTGCGGTGAGCCGAGATCGCGCCATTGCACTCCAGCCTAGGTAACAAGAGTGAAACTCTGTCTCAAAAACAAAAAACAAAAAACAAAAAAAAAGAAAAAAGTTTCCCTTTGGTCATTGTGTAGAAGGAGCTTGATCGCCCGGCTTCTTGGTAATTGTATGAAAACCACCTGTGCCCGCAGCCCCTTCCTCAAACATGCTTTTCTGCTTCTGTAAAATTCTGCTTTAGCTAGGTACTCCCCTCCCCTACCTAAATCAAGGTATAAAAGATAATCAGGCCCCTTCCTCGGGCTGAGACAACTTTAAGGACTAGCTGTCTCTCCGTTGCCAGCTAATTAATAAAGGACTCTTTAATTTGGAACTCAGCGTGTGGCGTGTTTCTTCTAACTCACTCGGTTACGACATTTGGAGGCCCCAGGGAGATATTCACCACCAGGTGCAGACTGGGATCATTCCAGGCTCCCCCAGGGAAGGAGGAGGACTATAGGGGAGGTGCCCCCTGAGATGTTCCAGGGCCCCACAGACCACCCCTTGCCGGAGAAGAGTGGATCGACTCCTGGTGTGCTCCACCAAATTATTTTTCAGAGTCCCTGGTCCTGCTCCACAGAGAAGGTAGGTCAGGCCTGACCTGGTTATTTCTGGAAGTTACAGGGATCATCCAATTACCAGGACGCCGGAATTGCCTATGGTGATTCCTGTGACCTTGGGCTCTGGGTGCCCCAAAGTCCCTGGTCCTGGTTCTGGTTTTTGAACTGTGTGTGTCCAGGGTTCCTGATTCTGTTCTGTCTTTGAACTCTGAGGGTCTAGAGTTCCTGGTTCTGTCTGTTTTTGGACTCCAGGTGTCCGGGGTCCCTGGTTCTGTCCTACTGTCTGATTTAGAGGGGTCCAGCCCTGACAAGGGCATCCCTCTGGACTCTGTCGCTACTCCAGCATGCTGGAGGACAGAGTCCCTGGTTTCTGTTTAATTTGAAATATTTACAAAGAAGGCAAAAATTCCTTCAGGGTTCCAACTGTTTACAAAGAGTAAAAAAAAAAAAACTGTCATAACCTCTGAGTGCGGTGTGCATGCATGTGTGAGTGCGTGGGGACCCTAGAGGCCTGATCTACCTCAGTGTCTGTTGTCCTGTTTGTTTCTAGTGTTTAAATTTATATGTCCCATTGTCTTTATTGCCCGAGACAACTGGATGAAAACTTTTTCAAGGTCCTTTGTGCAGACTTCCTGTCTCAGGAAGTCAAATCCCTCATTAGCCGTTTGGGCTGGCCATCTCAGTTCTGTCTTTTCTGTCAAAAACAGATCAGGTGTTGTTACAGAAAAATTGTGCTAAACATCCACCAGTCTAGAATTTCTGGCACCATAAAGGTTGTTGGCACCTAGACTGTCACACCCTGAGCCCCAATGACTGGTCTGACCCCTCCTTGGCTGAGCCAGACTTCTCCTTTGCTCCGACCCTCAGCCTCCTGCTCCCCTGGGATTTCCCTCGGTCTCCTCGTCCTGGTCTCCTGTGGTCTCTCCACCTATTGCCTCCCAAGGAGGAGGCTGCCCCACTCCTCCCCTTAAGGGAGGCACCACCCCCGCCAGGTAGTGAGCGAGCTGTCCCATTTTTGGTCTGTGTGCCTTTTTCTACTTCTGACCTGTACAGCTGGAAGGCTCAAAAACCCACCTCTCTCTGAGAAATCTCAGGTCCTAACCTCACTGGTTGAGTCCATACTCTGGACTCACATGCTCACCTGGGATGACTGTCAACAGCTTCTCCTGACCTCTTTTTTACATCTGAAGAAAGGAACCATATTTGAAGGGAGGCTGAAAAGTTTTTTTCCCTTAGTTCAGCTAGTATGCCAGAGGAGGGAGCCGTGTGTATGCTTTTATAATTATATAAGCCAGGAGAAAAATAGGGAACATATAGTTTGTAAACATGGGTTGCAGAAAATGGTGATAGGAGGGAAAAGAGGAAAAGATAAAAGCTTTAAACAACAGCAATTATAATGTGTTCTCTCTTATGCAATTAATTAAAGATGTATATTTAACTGGATGAAGGAAGAAATTCTTTAGAGAGGCATCCTCAATAAAAAAAAAAAAAAATAGAGAGGAATCCTTACATGACGGAAAGACTAAAAACATCAAGGAAGTGATGACCTCCTTATCTTAAAACTCAGGATAGGGCAGGGAGGGGTGACTGGTGGCCACAAGGGGGGCTGCAGAGCACTGGCAATGTTTGTCATTTGTGTTGGGTTTCTGAGTGTTTGGTCTGTGAAAAATTATTGAGCAGAACATCTTTGTTTTATGCACTTTTCTGTATTTGTTATATTCTACACTTTAAAAAATAAATTAAAAAAAAAAACAGGCTGGGCACGGTGGCTCACGCCTGTAATCCCAGCACTTTGAGAGGCCAAGGCAGGCGGATCACGAGGTCAGGAGTTCAAGATGAGACTGGCCAACATAGTGAAACCCTGTCTCTCTTTTTTTTTTTTTTTTAAGATGGGGTGTCACCATGATGGCCAGGCTGGTCTTGAACTCCTGACCTCAGGTGATCCACTTACTTTGGCCTCCCAAAGTGCTAGGATTACAGGCGTGAGCCACAGCACCCGGCCGAAACCCTGTCTCTACTAAAAATACAAAAATTAGCCAGGCGTGGTGGCGGGCACCTGTAATTCCAGCCTCTCAGGATGCTGAGGCAGAATTGCTTGAACCCAGGGGGTAGAGGTTGCAGTGAGCCAAGATCATGCCACTTCACTCCAGCTTGGGCAAAAGAGTGAGACTCCACCTCAAAACAAAACAAAAAACCCAAAAGCAAAGTAAAATTTGCCTAAGGTTCCCAGTGATTCCAGTGAAGGGAGAGTAGAGAGGCCTTGGCCTGGACCACTTATGCCGTCGCAGGGCTGGTAGGAAGTTACTTGAGGACTGAGCCAAGGGCTGATGATATGGTAAAAGTTGCATTTCAAAAATAAGACTCTGGCTGTTGATCCTAGAGGGTAATTAAGACTGGGACAAGAGCCAAGGAGGGGAAAGCAGTGGAGGGATTTTAAAGAAGAGTTGGGATCTGAGAGTGGACAGATTGGAGGTGCTGGGAGTTGGAGACTTCCTCAGGACAGAAGGGTGGCACAACTGGAGAGGGAGTACCGATGAAAAATACGAGGATGGGCTGGATGAGGTGGCTCATGCCTGTAATCCCAGCACTTTGGGAGGCTAAGGTGGGCAGATCACCTGAGGTCAGGAGTTCAAGACCAGCCTGGCCAACATGGTGTGGCAGGAGAATCGATTGAACTCGGGAGGCGGGGGTTGCAGTGAGCCGAGCTAGAGCCACTGTACTCCAGCCTGGGTGACAGAGTGAGACTCCATTTCAAGAAAAAAAAAAAAGAAAAAAAAGAGGATATCTGGGACAGCTGCTACATAGCCTAGTGGAGATGTCAAGCAGACAGTGGGGCAATTAGTTCAGGCTGAAGTGTCCCAGCTAGAAGTATAAATTCAGAGAGAGCAGCATGGTGATAACACTCAAAGCCACACTGTTCCTGACAAAATTCCCCAAGAAGGGAGGGAGGGAAAAGAGCCCAGAGTGCAGTCTGATCACATCAACCTTTAACTACATATAGTTAAAGCTGCCAACAGAGATGAGGATGATCACAAGAGGTGGAAGAAAAACCAGGAGGGCCGAAGGATTCCTGAGAATGTGATCCTTGAAGAAGGAGGGAGAAGTCAATCCCGGTGAATACTGTGGGGATTTCAGAGAGCCAGCATGTGCACTGGTTTGGTCAGAGGAAGTCACTGGGCACTGCACCAGGGGCTATGGCAAGAATGGGAGGTGAGGAAAGGTGATGGTAACCACAGGCAAGTTTCAAAATGGGGCAGGGGATAGAGGAGGATGGTGGAGAGCCAAGAGGGAGCCCAGAGTTTCTGACTGGCAAGTCATTACTGAGGGAGGCAGAGGTGCAAGAGGTCAGAGGATAGGGCTCTAGGGCAAGGTGTGGCAAGCACTGCAATGGTTCTGGAGATGAAGGGTACAGGTGAGATGCAGAGCAGAGACCTCACCTCCAGGATGTAGGTCTTCAGGTCCCTGGCAGAGATGGGCCTCTGAGCCCCATAGAGGACCTCCAAAGGTGGAGGGGGCAAGAGTCTGATGAGGAGGTAGAGGGGTGTTTCTGCACTGCAGGTTCGTTTACTTGCTTGTTCCTTAAACCCGCTGGATGTTCTTGCTCACCCCCACTCCCTCCTGTTTGCAGTCAGCCCAAGGCCGCCAGTGCTGAAGAACTGGACAGGCAGCTCAGAGCTGGGAACACAATGTTCCCACTCTGGCAGGGGTGGAATTAAGGTCTCTGATGACCCTCAGCTCTATACACAGCCCCAGACATGGGCCATGCAGGGAGGCTGGCTGCAAATCATTCCTAGATTTTTTTTTTCAGAACAAAAGACAGGAAAATTACCAAGAAAAGGATCCCACAGGGGCAGGGTTGGGGCGGTTCCTAGCACATCCTGGACATGCACACTGTGTCCCCAGCATGTCCAGGCAGGGCAAAGCCTGAGGGGCCAGCCGAGGTATTCCCATTGTGCTAGAAGCCCGCCCAGTCTCAGCGGGCCCCACCCCTGCACTCTTAATATGGATGTCGTGAACCTGACCCTCGAACTAGTTCCCCAGTGCCAAGCGAGGGCCTTCCTGGTTTTCGGTTGTGAGGCCAGCTCTGTGTCGGGGGTGGGGGCTACTTTTGCTGTAAGCCAGAGATACAAACCATGGGGTGAGGTGAGCACAAAGGCAGAGACCACAGCAGTGACTGGACCCCAGCCATTCGACTGTAGTTGGGTCTTGGCCCAGCCCAGGTAGGCAAGGGCCTCAGGCAATGCCAGGGTCAGCGGGAGTGGACACCCACCCATAAGCCTGTCGTCTTCTTACACAGCTGTAAGTGGACGCCCAGGACAAGGGTCCCAACCCCTTTTTGTCTGGCCAGCCTGAGACAGGAGCTGTCAGCCAGGGGGAACCATCTTGAGTTCGGAAGGAGGGGCAGTGCCCCAAGCTCAGGGACTGAGGGTCACATGCTCTCCCACCCAGCTATGCTCTGGTTGGAAAAGAGCTCAGGAACCCAGCGCCATCAAGGCTGGAGCTTCCTGGAGAACAACCCCTTGCGTGGGGTCTGGGCCAAGACTTGAAAGATCAGTGGGGGTCCTGAGCTGGCGCGCAGCCTCATTTCTCATCCTGGGCTTGGAGCCAGCTGTGCAGTTTTGGGGCAGGATGCTCAGAGCTCCAGGACAGCCCGGCCCCTGCTGTCCAAAGTGGCAAAATGCAGCACCTCCACTCCCACGCACTTCCTGCACACATCCGAGGCTTACCTGTCTCAAAGGCCTTCTCCCTACCTGGTCACAGGTCGAGACTCAGCTCACAGCAGACACGGGAGTGTATACTGCAGGTGTCCATTCATACCCATGCCAGCAGTTTCAGAATGAAAGTAAACAGTTTGACCATGACTAGATATTATACTGTAAAGTGCTGGTTTGCTTATCTATGGTGGGTCTGGACTTCAGCTCAGCTGTTTTTTTTTTTTTTTTTTTTTTTTGAGATGGAATCTCGCTCTGTCACCCAGGTTGGAGTGCAGTGGCACAATCTCGACTCTCGACTCACTGAAACCTCCGCCTCCTGGGTTCAAGTGATTCTTCTGCCTCAGCCTCCCGAGTAGCTAGAACTACATGTGCAAGCCACCATGCCTGGCTAGTTTTTGTATTTTTAGTAGAGATGGGGTTTTACCATATTGGCCAAGCTAGTCGTGAACTTCTGACCTCGTGATCCACCCACCTCAGCCTCCCAAAGTGCTGGGATTACAGGCATGAGCCACTGCGCCTGGCCTTCAGCTCCTTTTTATCTGTTTACTAGCCAAAAATCAACTGCACACACCTCCCCTCCTTCCAGGGGTTGGAGGACCTAGCCAGAAAGGGGATTGCTGGATCCTGGCATACAGCAGAGTACACAGTGATCTTTGTCCCCTAGCTCAGTGCAGTTCTGCAGGAGGAAGGGGTAGGCCCATGGCCAAGAATGCTATAGGGGATTTTGTTGGTACCTTCTGTTTCAATGGCCTCCCCAAGAGATGACTGTCAAATGTGCATTCTTCTGCCTATCACCATACACTGACTGGTGAAGAGTCCTGCTAGTTTTCCTAGTGGTGTGAGTAGTGCCAATTCTTTGGTCTCACACTCTAGCCTGGCTAGCTTCCTGCCCTGTGGAGTACAAATGGGCTGGGCACGCCTAACTCTGTGTACTGAAAGATATGCCAGACAACTGGTTTTATAGAACAGAAATTAATGCCCTCAAAATCAAGGATTCTGGTTGGGAAGAAGTGAGAGGGAGGGTTAGAAATGTCACACATGGCTGGGCGTGATGGCTCACACCTGTAATCCTAGCACTTTGGGAGGCCAAGGCAGGTGGATCACTTGATGTCAGGGATTTGAGACCAGCCTGGCCAACATGGTGAAACACCGTCTCTACTAAAAATACAAAAATTAGCTGGGTGTGGTGGCGCATACCTGTGATCCCAGCTACTCAGGAGGCTGAGGCAGGAGAACTGCTTGTACTCGGGAAGCAGAGGCTGCAGTGAGCCCAGACTGCATTACTGCACTCCAGCCTGGGTGACACAGTGAAACTGTCTCAAAAAAAAAAAAAAAAAAGACACACATAAGAGACACCTTCAGAAAAATTTCATTCCTAGCACCCGACCTCACAGAAGGCAATTGAGGTCGGAAATCACCTGACCTCACAGAAGGCAACTGAGGTCAGAAATGCATCACTGGCCAAACTTTCTCATGATGTTTAGAATAACTAGCATAAAGATGACAATTTCTGAAGAGACTCCACCTGGGCGGAATCCTTCAAATCTTAAAACTAGCTGTTCTTCTTTCACTGCTCCCCCAGAATGCATCTGTAAACAGAGCTGTATGATGCAAGGTACAGCAGTGAAGGACATCACATGCATGCATGTCTAGGTCGCTCATTTTATGAAGAGGCAACAGCAGCCCAGAGAGAAGAGTAGCATGGCTATGGACAACAGACACTAGGAGCTTAATCATCCTTGAGATGGGAGAGGGGCTGCTGTCTGCAAGAGTGCAGAAACACGGAGGAACAGGCCAGGAGCAGTGGCTCATGCCTGTTATCCCAGCACTTTGGGAGGCTGATGCTGGCAGATCACTGGAGATCAGGAGTTCAAGATCAGCCTGGCCAACATGGTAAAACCCTGTTTCTACTAAAAATACAAAAATTAGCCAGGTACAGTAGCACATGCCTGTAATCCCAGCTACTCGAGAGGCTGAGGCTTGAGAATAACTTGGAACCTAGGAGGAAGAGGTTTCAGTGAGCCAAAATCACACCATTGCATTCTAGCCCCAATGATAAGAGTGAGACTCCATCTTAAAAAAAAAAAAAGAAACATGGAGGATAAACTACATGGGCACTGGATGAAAGCTCCAGGAATCACCTGACAAATCTCAGCACCATTACTGTTGCTAATACTTAGGGTTTAAACACAGAGTTAGGAACGTCCATGGCTGGTCATCAGGATTTGTTCAACGAACAAATGAGCTTAGGCAGACCTAACTTCTGACATTCCAAGTCAGAACTTGGTAATACTTGTCTGAATTCACAACTGATTATTAAGTTCCTGATTAACACTCCACATTTTATTTACATATCAGAAAACAATTGGGTAACACTATGTATCACTGGCCATGATTTATCTCTAGAGAGAACAGGTAAAGGAAACAAAATTTATACTTAACATGATGCTCTGTTAAGTGACCCCAATTTCCTCCCACATTTGTTTTTTTGAGACGGAGTTTTGCTCTGTCGCCTAGGCTGGAGTGCAGTGGCATGATCTCAGCTCACTGCAACCTCCACCACCCAGATTCAAGCGATTCCCCTGCATCAGCTTCCCGAGTAGCTGCAACTACAGGCAACCACCACTGTGCCCGGCTCATTTTTCGTATTTTAGGAGATACGAGGTTTCACTATGTTGGCCAGAATGGTCTCAACCTCCTGACATCGTGATCCGCCCACCTCGACCTCCCAAAGTGCTGGGATTACAGGCGTAAGCCACCGCACCTGGCTTCCTCCCACATTATACTACTATTTTAATTGTTGTTATAAAATTAAATGATTCCCTGTCACTATATAATCAGGTAACTTTGATGGAACAAATTCCTATTTTCCTGTTAGGACACACTAACACAGTCCTCATGTAATCTTCCCTCTTCAAGGCTGAGATTGTGGATGATATGATCTTGACATTGTCCTAGAACGTCTTACATCATAGCAATACTACCACGAAAACCAAACCACATTTTTTTTCCTTTTTGGGGAGAATGGGGTCTTGCTATGTTGCCCAGGCAGGTCTAAAACTCCTGGACTCAAGCTATCCTCCTGCCTATGCCCCCCCTAAGAGCTGGGATTACAGACGTGAGCCACTGAGCCTGGCCACAATTTTTTTAATTAAAAAAATTTTTTTAGAGACATGATTTGACTATGTTGTCCAGGCTGGTCTTAAACACCTGAGCTCCAGCATCCCAAAGTGCTGAGATTACAGGTGTGAGGCACCATGCCTGGCTGACATTTAATTTTTAAAGCTTTGAAACAAAGACAGTTGGTTTTTAGAGGGTTCAGCTTATTGGGCCCTAGTGGTTCCCAAGATTTCCATCTACCAGTTTCTTGGGTCCTAAATTTCTTATGTTCCCACAGGTTGGCCCTTTGATATAGGCAGGTGTCTCTGTCCAAATGAGGGCAAGATCAAATTGAAATAAGGCTTTACTATAGCATGAGCTTCCTTTGATCATCTGAAAAGAAACTGTAGCTATAGTGAGCTGTCACAGCATCCTTGCTAATTCTGGTTATAGCTGTGTTATAGAGAAGAAAATTATGTAAGTAATAATGAGAGACAGATGTTTTCTACTTTTTTTTTTTTTTTTTTAAGACAGAGTCTTGCTTTGTTGCCAGGCACCAGGCTGGAGTGCAGTGGCACGATCTTGGCTCACTGCAACCTCCACCTCCCAGGGTCAAGTGATTCTCCTGCCTCAGCCTCCTGAGTAGCTGAGACTACTGGCACGCACTACCATGCCCAGCTAATTCTTGTATTTTTAGTAGAGACAGGGTTTCACCATATTGGCCAAGATGATCTCTATCTCTTGACCTCGTGATCCGCCTGCCTCAGCCTCCCAAAGTGTTGGGATTACAAGTGTGAGCCACCATATCTGGCCTCTACGTTTTTTAGACAGAGTCTCACTCTATTGACCAGGCTGGAATGCAGTTGTGCAATCTTGGTTCACTGTAACCTCTGCCTCCTGGGTTCAAGTGATTCTCTGCCTCAACCTCCCAAGTAGCTGGGATTACAGGTGCCCGCCACCACGCCCAGCTATTTTTTGTATTTTTAGTAGAGACGTGTTTCATCATGTTGGCCAGGCTGGTCTCAAACTCCTGACCTCAGGTGATCCACCTGCCTCTGCCTCCCAAAGTGCTGGGATTACAGGTGTGAGCCTGTGAGCTACCTCACCCAGCCCCCTTTTTTTTTTTAGAGACACTGTGCCAGGCTATTTTTTATTTTTTGTACAGACAGCATCTTACTATGTTGCCCAGACTGGTTTCAAACTTCAATGATCCTCCTGCCTTAGCCTCCCAAAGCACTTGGATTACAGAGTGGGCCACCATGCCCAGCTCTGCTGGGTTTCATTGGTGAGTTTGTTTTCCTGGCAAGAGATATACTAGATACCCTTGCACACCATCCACAACAATTGAAATACAATATTGTGATTGTTAATTTTATGTGTTAACTTGACTGGGCCATAGTGTGCCCGGATATTTGGTCCAACATTATCCCAGATGTTTCTGTGAGGGTGTTTTTGGATAAGACTTTTTTTTTTTTTTTTTTTTTTTTGAGACTGAGTTTCACTCTTGTCACCCAGGTTGGAGTGAGTGCAATGATGCAATCTCAGCTCACTGCAACCTCCACCTCCTGTGTTCAAGTGATTCTCCTACCTCAGCCTCCCAAGTAGCTGGGATTACAGGCATGTGCCTCTATGTCTGGCTAATATTTGTCTTTTTAGTAGAGATTGGGTCTCACCATATTGGCCAGGCTGGTCTCGAACTCCTGACCTTGGGTGATCTACCCACCTCCACCTCCCAAAGTGCTGGGATTACAGGCCTGAGCCATCATTCCAGCCTGGATAAGACTAGCATCTAATTTGGTATAGGAGTAAAGAAGATTACCTTCCCTAATGTGGGTGGGCCTCATCCAATCAGTTGAAGGTGTGAATAGAACGAAAAGGCCCTCTTCCCCAAGAAAGAGAGAATTATCTTTCCTGCCCACCTTTGAACTGGGACATTGTCTTTTTTCCTGCCTTTGGACTCTAACTGAAACACTGGTTCTTCCTGGGTCTTGAGCTTGCTGGCTTTTGGACAACAACAACAACAACATTGGCTTTTCTGAATTTCAGAGCTTCAGACTTGGTCTGGAACTAAGCCATTGGCTCTCCTGGGTCTCCAGCTAGCCAATTCACCCTGCATATCTTGGGACTTGCTCACTTCCATAACTGTGTGAGCCAATTCCATATAATAAATCTTTAGGCTGGGCACAGTGGCTCACACCTGTAATCTCAGCACTTTGGAAAGCTGAGGCAGGAGGACTGCCTGAGCCCAGGAATTCAAAACCAGCCTGGACAACATAGTGATATTTGCCACTAAAAAAACAAAAACAAAAACAACAACAAAAAAACTTCATACACACACATATACACACTCCCTACTGACTACTTCTCTGGACAACCTTGACTAGTACACAAGTCCAGAGCTAATTTTCAAGGGCTCCCTAATTTTCCTGAGCTCATACCCCAATCCCAGATCTGCTAGAAGAGCGTATCTGCCAAATGAGTGCTATAATGACCTGGAGCCCTGAAACAAAATGGCAAACATATAACACAAGACTGCACCAGAAAGTCAGACATGATTTGTCAGCCTTTATTAATCAAGAGTAAAGCCAAGCCCTAGAGTTTCCTTAACAAAAACAAAAAGAACATCAACCTTATTTATGGCAAACAGACTTAATACTTAATGACTGTTCATTATATTTTTAACACTACAGAGCAAGAATTGATCTCTTTTCAATCACTTATTATTCTGAGATTAAAATACAAGTTTAAAACAGGTTAAAATAAAATTCACCCCAATGATTTAAAAAATAATTCCAATTGAAAGACATTTCAAACCCTATATGTAGAACTTAGGACCAAAAGAAGACCTTAAAACATTTTTTACCGTTGAGGTAGCACAATAATGCTGAATCAGATTTCTTTTATTACAGTGAGCTTAAAAAAAAAAAACACGGAATCTACCCTTTGCTCAAGGTGGGCTAAATGGTTTTATGAAAGCCCCCATGAGGTTAGTGACTGTTCTTGTCCTTTTTTTTTTTTTTTTTTTAAGTATAAAGATAGCCCTGCAGTGTGTAAAAGGAAACCTATGGGAAGGCTGCTTCCCATAAAATAGACAGTAGAATAATTGAGGAACGTCAGCAGTGAAGACAGGAGGAACAAGAGGTAATCACAGTGAAAAACCAAAACAACTCATATCTTGGCAAGATTGGTTTACAAGTGCATGACAAGAACAAAAATTCAAACATCAGTCAACTGAAAATAAAAGATAGAAGATGACATTCATGAGTCTTCTTACTTTTTCTCTGTGTAAAATGCTCTTTTTTCTAAATGAGAGAAGCTTGTACACTGTGACACAGGTGCTAACAGCACCTCTCACTGACTACAATATCACTGTGCACAGAGAAAATGGGCAATTAGAGGATAAACATAACCTCTCCTAGCTGGATATCCATTTCTTGTCACTTTGCTGCTGAATTCACTCATTAAACTGTTCAAAGGGAAAGCTCTCTCCTGATTTCTGAGAGTCTACCGCAATATATGTAACACAATTATATATGAAGATTATTGACTAAAAGGACAAAAGCACATGTACCTTTTCTTCAGAGAATTCATTCAAGAGAAGAGAGTGGGTGGGATATGCTGGGGGCCAAAAGGAAGGGTCTCAGGAATATTCTCTACCATCCAAAATCAACAGCAAAGCCAGAAATGGGGTATGAGCACTAACTCATTGAAGAGAACATAAAATAGTTAACAAAGGGATCTCTTCCCAACACATGCTCCTCTCCATGAGGCTCAACCATCAGTGCAGGGCTTGCCTGATGTGGATAATGTGGATACCTCAGCCCTGAGTTGAACTTGGTCTGCCACCTTTGATTCCCCATGCTGCAAAAAGAATTGGAACGCTGTCAGGTCCTGGCACTGTGGTAATGGCTATATCCTATTTCACTCACACACGTCCTTTTAAAGTCTCCCTTCCTCAAGCTATTAAATAGAATCCCCTAGGAATCCTGCATGCAGTGAAGGTCTGAACTGATGATCCATATGTCAATCAGTAGTTAGAGGAGGATGACTTTTTTTTTTGGAGACAGGGTCCCACTTTGTCCCTCAGGCTGGAGTGCAGTGGGACGATCATGGCTCACTACAGCTTCAATCTCCTGGGTTAAAGCAATCCTTCCACCTCAGCCCCCTGGGCATGCACTACCAGGTCCAGCTAACTGTTTTTTTTGTTTGTTTTTTTTTTTGTGTGTGTGTGTGAAGAGACAGGGTCTCCCTCTGTTGCCCAGGATGGTTTGAAACTTCTGGGCTCGAGCAATCCTCCCACCTTGGCTTCCCAAAGTGCTGGGATTACAGGCATGAGCCACCATGCCCAACCTGAGCAGGACAACTTAAACCTGATCAATTCTACTCCAAAACCATCAAGTCAGGGATGTCAAGGAGGGGTCTGTGAAGAGAAAGACAGACTGGGATTGTGTGAGAATCGGATGAGAGGGCCCATCCCTAGCAGACAGCAGGAGTGACTCTGGCACAGAATTCACAGCCAGCCTTAACTAGTATGATGGGTGGTAGGGAGGAGGCATCTGCTCAGTGTTCAAACAAAATCCTCACAAGTTCTAGGGCTGGACCTCTGCGTCACTCCTAAAACCCAATGTACCTGTTACCTTTGCAAGAAATTGGTATGGTTCTTGTCTGCTAAGTACAAGACCTGCTTTCTGAATTTATCTGATAATAAAGTAACATCATGGAGAAAAAGAACCTTAGAAAAATGTGGGATCACCACATGGTCTTTCTCAGTGCTAGCTGCCTGTTTGGGAGTATTAATCACTATTCCGAAAGCTTCAATGTAGGCTACAGAGGGCAGTCTGAAAAAAGTCCTTCAGCTTTTGCTTTGTGAAGCATAAGAAGAAATGAGAAATTACCAAGGTTGTGGTGGGTTATTTACTTTGGAAATATCTTGGCCACACTGTCCATGGCAAAAGCAGAAAGCCTAGGTGGACAGTGGAAGGTGACTGTGTGGGCTATCATTATCTACAACAGGAATGACTCAAGCCCTAGCATGTAATCTCTTAGGGACTTACTGAGTTATACAAGTTAAAAAAAAAAAAATCATATTGGAATGGGTCTCTTGATTTATTATAAACTTGGTTACAACATTCAAATTTATCTTTATGGAAATTTCACACTGCTCCTAGGAACCCTTACAGCATCTAAGTTATTCTGAAGGAAAAAAAAATTATTCTGAAATATGCCTTGTTAGGATATCACTGGAATTCTACCTGAGAGAATTAAAAGGCTAAATGGGTTTTAAATAAAAACAAGTGAAATTACCTTCTTCTGAGGTTAACAATTAGAATTCCAAATACCCCAACATCTTACCTAGAAAGGCCTTCACAGTAATTCTATGAAATTGTAAATGATGCCAATTTTTGAAAACAGATTTGATCTTTAGGATAAATGCCTGCATCAGCTGACAAACTCCATATATATGAATATGTCCAAGTTAAATTACCTAAAGAATAATTTTTTCTTTTCCTTTTCTTGAGACAGAGTCTCACTGTGTCACCCAGACTGGAGTGCAGTGGTAGGATCACAGCTCACTGTAGCCTCGACCTCCTGGGCTCAAGTAATCCTCCCCACCTCAGCCTCCTAAATAGCTGGGACTACGTGCAGGCACCACCACACCTGACAAATTTAAAAAAAAAAAAATTTTTTTATGTAGAGATAGGGTCTCACTCTGTTGCCTAGGCTGGTCTTAAGCGATCCTCCCACCTCAGCCTCCTAAAGCACTAGGATTATAGGCATGAGCCATTGAGCTTGGCCTGAGAAATAATTTGTTCTAATTTCAAAAAAATGGCTGCTGTTTCTTTAAGGAGTTTAAAAATTGGAGGGTTCAATGGCAAAGCTACACAATAACTCTCTGGAGCAGAAGGAACTTTATAGCACAACCTCTTGCCAGCCTACTGCCATTAGCCAGTAGGGGCAACTGCAAACAAATGGTAGGAGTTGCCCAGGAAGGTATTTGGGTTGGACAAAGTGATAGCAACCCTCCAGATCCTGGCTCCTTATAAATGGATAGCAATTCATTCATGAAGACTGCACAGAGGTTAAATAAAACCTACTAAAAAAAAAATCCCCAACCCAGAAAACCTTTCCTGGCTCTCTACTAACAGTAAAATGTGCTGAGCCCAAATTTTCTGCTCTAACATGGGTCCCACTGACTTATCAGTCTGCTCTGGGGTGCTGACCTGCTGGGTCCAGAGCAGGGTCTTTCCCTAAGCATCACTGCGGGTTTGGAGACAGCAGTCAGCAGACAGTACAACACCACTGGGCTACATATGCCCATCTCATCTGCCACCATTTCCTACTGTAAAACCAAAGGCTGCAACTGTGAACAAATGTGGACTTTCTCAAAGGACAAATGAGGAGACTGAAGGCTACATTTCCTCCTTTGAGAAAGATTAGAGAGTGTCTACACTTATACAACAGGATTCTGCAGACCCTGTGGTAACTTCCAAAAGCAAGAGTAGCAGCAAGAGAGGAAAGGAGTATGTTTATACTTTGGACTTTCTATCAGGCACTTAAATTGTTGGAGAGACATGCCATTCTGAACCAAAGATGTGAAAACTGGGTTGGAGTAATCTCTACAAGTGGTCTAATAATGGGCTTTCAGAAGCAAAGTGGAGGTGTGGGTTGAACCTCTGCCCATCCTTTAATGCTGACTTTCAAGTTTTCTAAATGCCCATAACCACAGCAATGGCAGCAGTGGTGGCAACGGCAGGAACGGTTCTGTCATGTCTGTTTTCTGTATGTGTTCTGTGGCTGACCAGAAGGTTTTGGTGTCACACTAAGAAGGCTCTGGGGTGTGGCACACCTACTGCCCGAGGTTGCCCAAATCCATGCTGGAACCAAACATCTTCACCAGCTGTTCCTCATAGTGTGAGATGTTCCTCTTCATGATGTCCATGCAGGGCCCCAGAAGCCTCTCAAATGCTTGTACATCCATAACTGCATTATTAAAAAGGGGTGAGGGAGAGAATGAATTCAAGCCATTTCTCTTACGCAAAGCTTTTCCTAAACACACCCATTCATGTTATAGGAGATTACGCCATGGGGCAATGGCCACCTGCAAAAAGAGATGTTTCTATATGAATGCAGAAAGACTGTATCCTGTATCATCCATGTTAGAGACTTTACAGAGTCCAGCAGCACCTATTCTCCCATTCTCCTGCAGCCCTGGACATCAGCTCTTTTCATATGGCTAAAGGGCCTGTATACCTGTCTTGCTCACAGGCTGTCACCAGTGCTCAGAAATGTTTGCTGAATGTATCCATTCATCCATATCTGGTTGATCACATAAACTACCTAGGCCTAGACAGCAGTAAAAGCTGGCAGAATACGTCAAGGCTTGCTGATGGGAAAAAATATTACATGTTAGAAAAAGAGTAACAATGCCGGGCGCGGTGGCTCATGCCTGTAATCCCAGCACTTTGGGAGGCTGAGGCGGGCGGATGACCTGAGGTCAGAAGTTCGAGACCAGCCTGACCAATATGGTGAAACCCCGTCTTTAAAAAAAATAAATAAAAGAAGAAAGAAAAGAAAGAAAAGAAAAGAAAGAAAGAAAAAGGAAAGAAAACAAAGAAAGAAAGGAAGGAAGGAAGGAAGGAAGGAAGGAAGGAAGGAAGGAAGGAAAGGAAAGGAAAGGAAAGGAAAAGAGTAACAACGCATAAAGAACTTTTCTTACCTAAGCATTTGACATCTCCAACTGCATAAGCTGAAGCAGCTCTGGGTTTGTTGGTGACCAGGGCAAGCTCTCCAAAGTACTGCCCCTTATGGCAACGGGCAATCTCGACCTCCTGGTTTCCACCATCCTTGTTTGATTTAGTCTACAGCAGACAAAGAACATGACCTGGGCTGATTCCAGGATCACAGCTGGACATGTCCAGTTGCACACATATGCATTTTTCTCAGCATACTCCACACAATTACTGAGGAATTCACTTTGCAGAAAATTCACTAACTGTACCATGTAAACTCCACAGACTAATCTCAGTGGTCTGGTTTGATCACAGGAGTTTGTTTTTACCTAGGGCTCCATCTGAGTCCTAACATTTTTAAGGTAATCTATAGCCATATCACCCTAAACATGCCCAATCTTGTCTAAATCAGGACAATGCTTCTCTTAGGTAATGAGCCACAAACTTGAGCTACTTCTCTGATTTGAGATTGTGCCTTGAACAACATTTTACAGTGACAAAATTACCCATCGCCCCCCACCTTTTTTTTTTTTTTTTTTTAAGAGACAGGGTCTTACTCTGTCACCAAGGCTGGAGTTCAGAGGCATGATCACAGCTCATGCAGCCTTGAATGGCTGGCTTCAAGCAATCCTCTCGTCTTGGCCTCCCAAAGTGCTGGGATTACAGGACTGATTCACTGCTCCTGGCCAAGAAATTTAAGTACTATCTGTACCTTAAATTAGTGGTCTCTCCTCCCATTTTTTAGAATAAGAGTTAAGTAACTACTTTTAAGATAACATATTACATTGTATTAATATCTAGAGCTTTTTTTTTTTTTTAAACAAATCAAACTGCTAAGCAAAGTGATAATGTAAGTAAAAAATTATTCAGAATTTATTAGTAAGAATTAGTCTCAATCTCTAAGAACCACTTTATGTTCTAGGCAGAAAGATAATTTCCTTTTTGGTTAATTTTAAAAATAAAACTGCTACACTAGCTTACACGGTTTGACCCTTCTTCCTTCTACATTTCTGCCCTGTTGCTCTGAAGTTGGTCTGCCCTGTTGTTCTGAAGTTGGTCTGTTCCATCTGAGCCAACTTTCTCTTTCCAATCATTTCAGTAGCATTCTCTAGAGCTGCAGCGATATTCATGCCCACTTAGTCCCTTCTCTAGAACAGAAGGGACTTACACACTGTCACATACACACCAGCTCCCATATTATGCAGGTTTTCTCGCAATGCAGATTCTGATTCAGTAGGTATGGGGAAAAACCCAAAACTCTGCATTTCAGACAAGCCCACCACTCTCCAATATTCCAGTGCCATGCTGCTGCTGATCCTATGCACCTAACACTATGCTGTGATCACATTAGGTGTCAATGAATATCTGAGAAATCTACAATCATCTATCACTAGCCGAAAAATTGTAAGTAAAATAACACAGGCATTTCAAACTAATGTTTTCATGTGAAACAATAGATCTACTTTTAATCAAGAATCGAGCTATCGGCCGGGTGTGGTGCTCATGCTTGTTTTCCCAGTGCTTTGGGAGGCTGAGGCGGGCGGATCACCTGAGGTCAGGAGTTCGAGACCAGCTTGGCCAACATGGTGAAACCCCATCTCAAAGTACAAAAGATTAGCCAGGTGTGGTGGCAGGATCCTGTAGTACCAGCTACTCAGGAGGCTGAGGCAGGAGAATCACTTGAACCTGGAGTGAACCACCACTGCACTCCAGCCTGAGTGACAAGAGCAAGACTCCGGCTCATTTAAAAAAAAAAAAAAAAAAAAAGAATCAAGCTCTCTTCAGCTACTCAGTAAGCTGAGGCATGAGAATTGATTGAAACCAGGAGGCAGAGGTTGCAGTGAGTTGAGATTACAGCATTGCACTCCAGCCTGGGCAACAGAGCAAGACTCAGTCAAAAATAAAATAAAATAAATAAAGAGAAAACAAATCCAGCTATCTTATAGACAGTAATATTCTTCTTTTTTTACCATACTTATTAACTTTTACTCAATATATTTTGTAAAAGTTTTTATACTAGCTCGACTTAGTATTATATATAACTGTTTGAACAAATTCTGTGTTCTCAAAAAAGAAAAAAAAAGGAACAGGAAAATCTGATGATGATAGATTTACCAGTAAGAGTCATTCCTCCTACTTATAGCTCCTGTTTTCTAGGTCACACCATCCATCAAATGACCATCATTTTCCTAGAGACCTCCTCTAGCAGTGCTCTAAAAAGGGAGCTTTCTTTATGTTCACCACTTCCAATCTTTTTTTATTATGTAATTTCCCTATTTTCTTTCCTTTTTTGAGACAGGGTCTTGCTCTGTCAACCAGCCTAGAGTGCAGTGGCACAATCACGGTTCACTGCAACCTCAATCTCTTAGGCTCAAGGGATCCTCTTGCCTAGGCCTCCAAAGTGCCAGGATTACAAGTTTGAGCCACTGCACCCAGCCACCATTTTCTATTAGGGTTTTAATCTTTTTCTCATTGATTTGTAGGCCAATATTCCCCAAATCATTAATTACATGGCAGAGCAAAAGGCAGTAAGAATAAGAAGAAATATACTAAATCTATATCAATGGATAAGCTTAAACATGGGTCTTTGCCAGTCACACACCTCACAAAACAATGACGGTCTGGTGCACGAAACACATTTCACATTATTTAAACCAAACCGTTACTTTTTGTGTGTACACCATCACATATAAACTAATAAACTCACCTTGCTTCTAATCAAAATGCTCACTTCACCAGACTCTATGATGTAAAAGCTATCAGCCTTTTCACCCTGAAAGAAAAGAGGTCAGGTCAGAGCCATACATAGTATTGACGGGGAATAAAGAAATAGATTGCTTTTTCACTGCTTAAGCTCTGACTTGTATTTATTTTCTAACTCTAAAAATGAATCAATAGTTAACAAATTCAGAGCAAAATGAGGATTCTGATCACTGGGGACATCAACCCAACTACAACTGATACATCTCCAAACTACTTTTTTTCTTTTTCCTCACAGATAAGAAACATCTCTGAATTCTTAACATGAACTACTCACATTTATCTCCATGAATGTGCACAGGCTGCCAAGTGCACAAAACATCGCTGTTCTGATTGCTCATATTGGTCTGCTATTGAAACCTCTGACAGGGACCGGTAGCCAAGGCTGCTACAGACAATGTCAAGGTGATTCCTGGCTACACCTGAAGTAAGAGGTCCAGGGATAATCTTGAACCATTAAATATAACTCTCAACAGTTGACAACATGGATCTGGAAGGTTCTGTCTTGGTGAAAGAGGTGCTTTGATGTTACCCTTATAAGCTTTAGGCCTTTCTTTTGCTTATTTTGATTTTATTTTATATTTTTAATTATTTATTTTTCTGGAGACAGGGCCTTGCTCTGTTGGCCAGGCTGGAGTACAGTAGCATGATCATGGCTCACTGCAGTCTCAACCTCCTGGGCTCAAGTGATCCTCCTGCCTCAGCCTCCTAAGTAGCTGAGACTACAGGTGCACACCACTATGCTCAGCTAATTTTTATATTTTTTGTAGAGATAGAGTTTTGCCATATTGCCCAGGCTGGCCTCAAACTCCTGGGCTCAAGTGATCCACCCATCTTGGCCTCCCAAAGTGCTGGGATTATAGGCATGAGTCTGCTTGTTTTGAATTTAAACCACATGGTTGAACCAGTCATTCAGGTAATTCAACAAGTAATTTATTTACCAAGTATTTACTGTGTGCAAGGCACTGTTCTAGGCATGTAAAATACACCCAGTGGACAAAACAAATACCCCCGGCCTTGTAGAACTTACAGTTGGTAAGGTAAACAAACTTTCAGCAGTCAACATAATAAATCAGTAAATTATACTGTTCTGTTGCAAGGTAATAAGCACTACAGGAAAAGAGTAGAACAGGGAATAAGAGATCTGGAGTGCAGGTGAAGGAGGCCTTGGGACTATACTCATATATTACAAGAGACTATACTCATATATACAAGAACACTTCACTGAGGCTGGGTGTGGTGGCTCATGCCTGTAATCCCAGCACTTAAGGAGACCAAGGCTGGGGGATTGCTTGAGGCCAGGAGTTCAATACTAACTTGGACAATACAGTGAGACTCTGTCTCAACAAATAAAACATTTAAAAAATTAGCTGGGTATGATGGCATATGCCTGTAGCCCTACCCTAGTTATTAGGGAAGCTAAAGCAGGAGGATCATGTGACCCCAGGAGATGAAAGCTGCAGTGAGCCATGATCCTGCCACTGTACTCCAGCCTGAGCAACAGTGAGACCCTGCCTCTTAGGAAAAGAAAGAAAGAAAAAAAAAGGAGGTTCACTGAGAAGGTGAGATTTGAGCAAAGACTAGGAGGATGTCTTAGTTAGGCATGCAGATAGATATACATGAAGCATCTTTCAGGCACACTTCATTCAGTTTCTTCTTTTTTTTTTTTTTTTTCTTTTTTTTGGAGACGGAGTTTCACTCATGTTACCCAGGCTGGAGTGCAATGGCGCGATCTCGGCTCACTGCAACCTCCGCCTCCTGGGTTCAGGCAATTCTCCTGCCTCAGCCTCCTGAGTAGCTGGGATTACAGGCATGCACCACCATGCCCAGCTAATGTTTTGTATTTTTAGTAGAGACGGGGTTTCACCATGTTGACCAGGATGGTCTCGATCTCTTGACCTCGTGATCCACCCGCCTCGGCCTCCCATAGTGCTGGGATTACAGGCTTGAGCCACTGCGCCCGGCCTCAGTTTCTTGACCCCTCACTATTAACTTCTGGAGCAATAACCATTTATACCAGATAATGCAATATTACTCATGCATTCTCACCCTGTGTGGGTCTTATGTCTTCAGTGAGACTCTACTTCTGAGGCTTTCATAAACTTCATATCCTTTGACCATCACAGAGCCCCAAGTGGGCACCTTATACAGCTAGGCTGACATTTCTGAGTTAATCTAGTCCCAGCACATATTACTGCCCCATATAAGTAAATGCCACAGCTTTACAAAGGGGTGCCTATGGGTTTCTGCCCTGCTATATTGGGTAGGTAGCCTACAGCCAGCAGAGCCAAATCACCATGAAGTTCTAGCATTACAAAAACAGCTGCATGATAGGAGCTGACAAAGGATGAGGAGCCATGAAAGAAACTTAGTAGGAGCCAGAGGCAGAGTCACAAACACAGAGAGGTATTTCACCAAGAAGAGGGTGGCAAGTGGTAGGAAAGATCTGCAAGTGACAGGTGGTGAAGGATAGTGCTTGGGCCCTTTTTGTTTAGATAGGTGTATAACATCCACCATTTAAAGTGCTCACATTTCAAGGCTATGTAGCTTGATGACTTTTTACATATGTATAAAACCTGTATAACCACCTCCTAGATCAAAATAGAAAACATATCCATTCTCCAAAAGACTCCCTCTGGAGTTCAGTCAAAACCACCACATTCCCACCCATGAAGTAACTATAACTAATTTCTGTCCTTGTAGGTTTTGGCCATTCCTTAACTTCATATAAATGGAATCATACATTCTCTTTTGCATTTGGCTTCTTTTAGTCCATACTGTTAGATCACACTTTGAAAGTGTCTGGCTAGGCAAGGAATTAGCCTGGTAGCTAAAGTAGAAACAAAGCGAAGAAAGGAGTGTACATGTGTTATGAAGACTGCAGAGGACGGGTGTAGTGGTTCACACCTGTAATCCCAGCACTGAGAGGGGCGGACTGCTTGAGGCCAGAAGTTTGACACCAGCCTGGGCAACATGGTGAAACTCCATCTCTACTAAACACAAAAAAAGGACAGGTATGGTGGCTCACACCTGTAATCCCAGCGCTTTGGGAGGCCAAGGCAGGCGGATCACCTGAGGTCAGGATTTCGGGACCAGCCTGACCAACATGGTGAAACCCAACTCTACTAAAAGTAGAAAAATTAGCAGGGCATGATGGCAGGTGCTTGTAATCCCAGCTACTTGGGAGACTGAGGCAGAAGAATCGCTTGAACCCGGGAGGCAGAGGTAGCAGTGAGCCTAGATCACGCCACTGTCCTCCAGCCTGGGAGACAAGAACGAAACTCTGTCTCAAAAATAAATAAAACAAATAGATACATACATACATATATATACAAAAATTAGCCAGGGGTGATGGGTACACGCCTGTAATCCCAGCTACTTGGGAAGCTAAGGCACAAGAACTGCTTGAACCTGGGAGGTGGAGGTTGCAGTGATCCGAGATTGCCCACTGCACTCCAGCCTGGGCCAAAGACTGAGACTCTGTCTTAAAAAAAAAGACCAGGAACAGTGGCTCATGCCTATAATCCTAGCACTTTGGTAGGCCAAGGTAGGCAGATTGCCTGACCTCAGCTTGGGCAACATGGTGAAACCCCATCTCTACTAAAAATACAAAACATCAGCCAGGCGTGGTGGTGCACGCCTGTAATCCCAACTACTCAGGAGGCTGAGGCATGAGAATTGCTTGAACCTGGGACGTGGAGGCTGCAATGAGCCAAGATTGTGCCACTGCACTCCAGCCTGTATGACAAAGCAAGACTGTCTAAAAAAAAAAAAAAAAAAAAAAAAGAGAGATAAAGAAAAGGAAAAAAAAAATGAAGACGGCAGAGACTAGGGTATACAGAATAAGAATGAGTTAGGGCATGAGAAGAATGAACAGGGGAGCTCATGTAGAATAGAAGCTGCATTTAATGTTGCTGTGTGCTCACTCCCAGCAGGCACTCTTGTGAGCACTTTATGTGTATCATTTCATTTTTTTAATCAAAGAACTCTAAGAAAGTAGGTACTATTGCTATCCAATTTTGTGGACTAGTTTCCTTAGAAGCCTGGAGGATAAATAACCTTTCCCTAGGGGGTAGGGTGAATAGTTGGTAGATTCAGGGTTGAGAGGAGATGGGAAAGAATGTCATCTAGAATACATGAGAAACAAAAAGCCTTGGTTCATCTGTTCCTCTGGACCAAAGGAAGGACAGTAAAAGGACCTTGGTCCAGTAAATTTTACTGATTTGCTAATACTTTACCAGAATGGATTATTTTAATGCAAAACAATGCAAGGTGACAAAATTTAAAATAAAACCATGTTCTGATGATTTTAACCATCAGTTGAAAACAGTTGATCTTTGTGGCATCTGAAGGATTAACTGCTTTACATTTCTAACCTCATGAAACAGCCTGGTTAGGCTAAGTGTGTGGGCCAAGACGCACATTTCCTGTTTCCACGCTGTCCAGTGGTGGATACTCTGGGTACGCTGGCTGTTCAGGCTTTGTAGGACTGCTTCCATTTTGCAGGGTTGAATGAGATGACTACCCAGTTGGAATAAAGAGCTCACTAGAAAAGTATCCTGCCTTTTTTTTTTGAGACGGAGTTTCGCTCTTGTCGCCCAGGCTGGAATGCAATGGTGCAATCTCAGCTCACCACAACATCCGCCTCCTGGGTTCAAGCGATTTTCCTGCATCAGCCTCCCAAGTAGCTGGGATTACAGGCATGTATCACCACACCCAGCCAATTTTGTACTTTACTTAGTAGAGACAGGGTTTCACCATGTTGGTTAGGCTAGCCTCAAACTCCCGACCTCAGGTGATCCACCTACCTCAGCTTCCCAAAGTGCTGGGATTACAGGCATGAGCCACCGTGCCCAGCAGAGTATCCTGCTTTTCAAGTTCACTAATAGACTCTGTGTACACATCTCAAAGAAAGAACGTTTAATTCTACATTCAAAAGTAAAGAATCAGACTGTACTGCATTTTAGGTCTTTGTAAACGTGTCATCTAGTTCTTTTTCACAATAAGAGAATATAAGATCAACATTCCACCTTAAGAATGACTGAAGCCCTAATTTTCAGGATATGGGAATCTTTTTGATTTAATGCAATGGTACTTTAATAGTGAAAACATAAAACATGATTTTGTAAAATTAAAGCCAACTTCTGTCCACATTACTCTGAGAATAAGCAAAATATTCTATCAATTACAAAAATTACCTGTGAAAATTATGCAAGTCGTTAAAAACAAAAATGTAGGCCGGGCACAGTGGCTCACTCCTGTAATCCCAGCACTTTGGGAGGCTGAGGAGGGCGGATCACCTGAGGTCAGGAGTTCGAGACCAGCCAAGCCAATAGAGCAAAACCCTGTTCTCTGCTAAAAATAAAAAATTAGCTGGGTATAGTGGTATATGCCTGTAGTTCCAGCTACTCGGGAGGCTGAGGCAGGAGAATCACCTGAACCAGGGAGCTGGAGGTTGCAGCGGAGCTGAGATCCTGCCACTGCACTCCAGTCTGGGCAACAAGAGCGAAACTCCGTCTCAAAAACCAAAACAAAACACACAAATGTAGTCAGGTATGGTGGCACAAGCCTGTAATCCCAGCTAACTTGGGAAGTGAGGTGGGAGGATCACTTGTGACCTGGGCAATACAGTGAGACCCTGTCTCTACAAAAAATTTAAAAATTAGCCAGGCACAGTGTCTTATGCCTGTAATCCCAGCACTTTGGGAGGCCCAGGCAGGCGGATCACAAGGTCAGGAGCTTGAGACCAGCCTGACCAATATGGTGAAACACTGTCTCTACTAAAAATACAAAAATTAGCTAGGCATGGCCGGGCGCGGTGGCTCAAGCCTGTAATCCCAGCACTTTGGGAGGCCGAGGCGGGTGGATCATGAGGTCAACAGATCGAGACCATCCTGGTCAACATGGTGAAACCCCGTCTCTACTAAAAATACAAAACATTAGCTGGGCATGGTGGCGCGTGCCTGTAATCCCAGCTACTGAGGAGGTTGAGGCAGGAGAATTGCCTGAACCCAGGAGGCGGAGGTTGCGGTGAGCCGAGATCGCACCATTGCACTCCAGCCTGGGTAACAAGAGTGAAACTCCGTCTCAAAAAAAAAAAAAAAAAAAAAAATTAGCTAGGCGTAGTGGAGGGCACCTGGAGTCCCAGCTACTTGGGAGGCTGAGGCAGGGAAATTACTGAACCAAGGAGGTGGAGGTTGCAGTGAGCCATGATCGCACCACTGCCCTCCAGCCTGGGTGACAGAGCAAGACTCCATCTCAAAAAAAGAAAAAAAATTAGCTGGGTGTAGAGGCACGACTTGGAAGGTTGAGGGAGGAGTATTGCTTGAGCCAAGAAGTTAAGGCTGCAGTGAGCTATGATTGCATACTGTACTGAAGCCTGGAAGCGAGACTTTGCTTCTAAAAAACAAAAACAATAAAATAACTCAAAATGGATCACAGACCTACAGGTAAGAGCTAAAACTCTGAATGTCTAGAGCTGTACTGCACACCCAGCTAGCTTTTGTATGGTTTTTTTAGTAGATTCGAGGTTTTGGCATGCTGGCCAGGCTGGTCTTGAACTCCTGGCCTCAAGTCTCCTATCTCAGTGTCCCAGAGTGCTAGGTTTACAGGTGTGAGCCACCCTGCGTGACCAAAAAATTTTTAAAATTACATATGTTGCTCACATGTTATTTCTATTGAACAGTGCTGGTCTTAGAAGTAAACTTAGGAGAAAACATTATTGATTTTGCAAAGACTTCCTAAAATACGGCAACAAAAGTACAAACTACAAAGAAGAAAAGATGATAAACTGGACTTGTCAACATTAAAAAATATTTTCTCTTCAAAAGATACCATTAAGAACATGAAAGCCAGGCACAGTGGTGCACACCTATAATCCCAGCACTTTGGGAGGACAAGGCAGCCAGATGGCTTGAGCTCAGGAGTTCGAGACCAGGCTGGGCAACATAGTGAGGCCCTGACAATATATACGCATTTTTTTTTTTTTAAAGGCTGTTCGTGAGAATGCAGAGCAACTGGAATTTTCACACATGGCTGGTGGGAATACAAAACAGTACAGCCATTTTAAAAAACAGTTTGGATGTTTGTTATGAAGTTAACATATAATTTAGCAATTTCACTCTCAAGTATTTACTAAACAGGCCAGCCTGGCTAACATGGTAAAATCCCATTTCCACTAAAAAGAAAATACAACAACAAAAAATTAGCTGGGCACAGTGGCATATGCCTCTGGTCCCAGCTACTTGGTAGGCTGAGGCATGGGAATTGCTTAAACTCAGGAGGTAGAGGTTACAGTGAGCCAAGATCACACCACTGCACTTCATCCTGGGTGACAGCGCGAGACATTGTCTCAAAAAAAAAAAAAAAAAGTATTTACTGAAGACTATAAAAACATATGTCCACACAAAGGACAGGCATGGTGCCTCACACCTGTAATCCCAGCACTTTGGGAGGCTGAGACGGGTGGATCATTTGAGGTCAGAAGTTCAAGACCAGCCTGGCAAACATGGTGAAACCCTGTCTCTACTAAAAATACAAAAATTAGCCAGGCATGGTGGTGTGAGCCTGTAGTCCTAGCTATTCAGGAAGCTGAGGCATGAGAATTGCTTGAACCTGGGAGGCAGAGGTTACAGTAAGCTGAGATTACGCCACCGCACTCCAGCGTAGGTGACAGAGCAAGCCTCTGTCTCATTAAAAAGAAAAAAAAAAATTGATCATCAGCAAAAAGAAAAAAAAAAAACAAAACAAAACAGGAGGCTGAGGCAGGACAGTAGCTTGAACTTGGGAGGTGGAAGTTGTGGTGAGCTGAGATCACATCATTGCACTCCAGCTTGAGAAACAAGAGCAAAACTCCGTCTCAAAAAAAAAATTACATTTGTACAATGAAATATTACTTAGCAATAAAAAGGAATGATCTACTGATACATATAACATGGATAAATCTCAAAAACATTATGCCCAGAAAGAAGCAGACACAAAAACTATATATTACATGATTTCATTTATATTAAATTGTAGAAAAGGAATTTCTACAGTGATAGAAAACATCAATGGTTTCCAGAAATGTGAGTGTAGGGGAGGGCACTGACTGCAAATACAAACAAGGAACTGTATGGGGTGACAGAAATACCACATTGGGGATGGCTACAAAACTCTTCCAATTTGTACAGTTAAACTTAGTAATTTTACTGTATGTAAAATACACTGTGACAAAGCTGACCAAAACAAATGAAGCAACATAAAATGTAGTTTCTGATTCAGCAGGTCTGGTGGGGGGGGTCATAAGAACTTGTATTCCTAACAATTTTAACATTCTCAGATGATGCTGATTGCTGCTGTTGGTCCCAGGACCTCACTTTGAGAAGCCTTGGTCTAGTGAGAGACATTGACAAAAGGGGCCTAAAATAAGATGCGTATCATCTTAATTAATGTCCATTCTGTACCACCACCTACCTATCTTGAAGACAGTAGTCTATCTTCAAGAGCACAGATAATGAAGAAAACACAATGACTTCTCACGTCTCCTGACACACTTCTTTTTTTTTTTTTTTTTTTTTTTGAGACGGAGTTTCGCTCTTGTTACCCAGGCTGGAGTGCAATGGCGTGGTCTCAGCTCACCGCAACCTCCGCCTCCTGGGTTCAGGCAATTCTCCTGCCTCAGCCTCCTGAGTAGCTGGGATTACAGGCACACGCCACCATGCCCAGCTAATTTTTTGTATTTTTAGTAGAGACGGGGTTTCACCATGTTGACCAGGATGGTCTCGATCTCCTGACCTCGTGATCCACCCGCCTCGGCCTCCCAAAGTGCTGGGATTACAGGCTTGAGCCACCGCACCCGGCCCTGACACACTTCTTGAAAACCCAGTATGAGACAGGCCTAGAATCTTTAGGATAAATTGGAGATCATCTGAATATTAAACACCTTAGGTTCAGAAGCAAATGTGGCCAGTTAATACCTCCAATTTCTAAAACTCAGCCCTGCATTTCCATACCAGGATATCTGCTCTGAAACACAGTTCACACTACTGGCCTTTGCTCATATTGTTTTCTTGCTCTGAAGGACCATTTCCTGATCCCAAACATTGAAATTGCATTGTTTTTTTTTTTGAGGCCGAGTTTCACTCTTGTTGCCCTGGTTGAAGTGCAATGGTGCAATCTCAGCTCACCGCAACCTCCGCTTCCCAGTTTTAAGTGAGTCTCCTGCCTCAGTATCTCGAGTAGCTGGGATTACAGGCATGCACCGCCACACCTGGCTAATTTTCTACTTTTAGTAGAGATGGGGGTTTCTCCACGTTGGTCAAGCTGGTCTCGAACTCCCAACCTCAGGTGATCTACCTGCCTCGGCCTCCCAAAGTGTTGGGATTACAGGTGTGAGCCACTGTGCCCAGCTGTATTTGTTTAAGGCCATCTCAAATGGCATTTCCTCAATGAAACCATATGTATTACTTCCTTTTGTATGTTCTCACTGTTATTCATACACTCCTTCATTATAGTGTTTATCTGGTCCTACCTATCTTAATAAAGCTTATAGAATACACCAATTTCTAATTAATAGTAAGGGCTCCTAGAAAACAAATACGTTTGGAGAAGTGACTCAGAGTAGACATCATATTTTTGTTAGTCCTTTATCTCTTACAGGGGAGCTCTCTTCTCCCCTTTTATGGTAGGTCTGATTAGTCCTTGTGGTTCTAGTGAGACCAACTCCACCCACAGGACCCAGGCCTGACCAATATGAGTCATTCCTCCTCCTAGTCTCAATACTGGGTTCTAGGATAAGCATATCACCCAACCTAAACCAACCATATATCTTCTCAGCGCTTTTGAGCCAGAAACATAGGCAGATTAGCTTATGCCTGGAAAAGTCCAATACCATTTATGTTAAATTAAAAATACAAACACAGTGGACAAAGAAAATTAATACACAGTACTCATTACAATGATTTAGCCCACTGTTTAGTAATCCTTACTATATCCAAAAATAACATGAGAAAAAGGCACAAAGGAAATAACCAGACATCTTACAAATTTGATTAATCACTGAACACTGTGAACTCTGATTTGTGTTATATTAGCCAAAAGGGTGCCTTTGCATCAAATATTGAAAGTTAGAGGGCACAACTCTTTAACTTTCCCCAAGTTTTAACAGCAACAGATGAAGCTTACTTAGGGTCAAAAGAAAATGACATTCAAAGAACAAACACTAGAGGCCAAGGGAAGGTGAATGGAAGCAAGAGATCTGCATGTATCAGTAAGACAGACATCAATAGGCTTCAGAGGATTATTATGTAGTCCTCTGAAGTATGATCTATTACCCGGTTATAAGAGCTCCCAACAGTGGGAGAACATGGAAGTTTTTCTTGTTTTGTTTTGTTCTTTTGAGATGGAGTCTCACTCTGTCACCTAGGCTGGAGTGTAGTGGTACGACCTCAGCTCACTGCAACCTCCACCTCCTGGGTTCAAGTGATTCTCCTGCCTCAGCCTCCCGAGTAGCTAGGATTACAGGCATGCACCACCACACCTGGCTAATTTTTGTATTTTTAGTAGAGACAGAGTTTCACCATGTTGGCCAGGCTGGTCTTGAACTTCTGCCTCAGCCTCCCAAACTGTTGGGATTAAGACATGAGCCACTGCATCCACAAGAAGTCTTTGAGATAAATGATGTACTAGTTCTTTAGGGGTGACTTCCAGGAAAGGAGCTGTGTAAAGCCCTCACTCACCTGAGTGATTATGCGTTCTCCATCCTTATAGATCTTCTCTCCTATTACATCCACAATCTTCATTCGTTCTGACAACTGAAACAACAGACAAATTCACAAATAAAAGGAAAAGACCTTAAGTGAAAGTCACAATAGCTATGCAACACAGAAATCGGGTTAGAATAATATGATTTGAAAACCTAACAACAGAATAGTTTTAAAAGCTTTTTCTAATCCCCATGAACAGATTCTTATTCAAGCCACTTTACCTCCAATGATTTAAGGAGGGGCACAGACTCAATAAATGATTCAAACATCTTCCTCTTCTTTGCATTATTTTTCACTATGATTCTTCTAAAAGTCACCCGGTCCTACAAGAAAGAATATGAAAATTCTAGTAAATGCCTGTATACGGGAACATCTATGGCTTAATTAACTAGCCCAAGCAAATATTAGAGGAATATGTAAGCTACTGTGTTAATTAAGTGTTTAATGATACTTCAATCTTGAGTCATCACTGGAAGAAAAAGACCTTATAGCCTCAGCCCGCCAGATGCCCACATGCGGATACTTGCTGTCTAGCACTCAACAGGTGCCACCTATGGGTCATAAATAAAACACAAAACAGAAAACACCTAAACATTTTGTGAGCTCACTGTCACTGTTCAATGTCAAAAAAGACACCTCTAGTGAGCTAAGATCATGCTACTGGACTCCAGCCTGGGTGACGGAGTGAGACCCCATCTCAAAAAAAAAAAAAAAAAAAAAAAAAAAGACACCTCACCAAAAGAGAGAATAAAACAATTATTTAATCCTTAAAATCCAGAATTAATTAATTAATTATTATTATTTTTTGAGACAGAGTCTCGCTCTGTTGCCAGGCTGGAGTGCAGTGGTGGGATCTCAGCTCACTGCAACCTCTGCCTCCCGGGTTCAAGCAATTCTGCCTCAGCCTCCCGGGTAGCTGGGACTATAGGCACACACCACCATGCCCAGCTAATTTTTTTTGTATTTTTAGTAGAGATAGGGTTTTACCATGTTGGCCAGGATGGTCTCAATCTCTTGACCTCGTGATCTGCCCGCCTTGGCCTCCCAAAGTGCTGGGATTACAGGTATGAGTCACTACACCCAGCTGGTTCTAACCCTTTCTATGCATGCTTTTAACACTTCCCAGAACTCTCTTTTCATGTGGTACAAGGCCAGTTCCTATGGCTGTGGAGAATATTAAAGAAAAGCACCAGACATCCACACAGCCTCTGAGGAGCATCCAATCAAGCAGTGAAGAAGAAATTCCCATAGGCAGTAAGTGCTCAAAGGCAAGCACTCAGAGGCAAGAACTTACCCCTGAAGTTCAAAAGAGAAAGAGTGCTACTCTCTCTTGTGACTGCAGGAAGTTCCCAGGAAAGCTTCTATTGACTTTTAATACAGCAAGAGTGAGCAGAAGCAGAGACTAAGTATAGGGACCATAATGGCAGCTGCCCACTATAAAAGCAGAAATGTGGGATCCAATTTGAGAAACTCAGTGACAACACCAAGTCCTCCCTACTTTGGCCTCAGAAGGCATTTCCAAGGCCTTTGGAAGCCCAAGTAAGAAGCTCCTCTCAGGCTAGAGAGGAGCTTCTGAGTTACTTTCCTGGAGGTGGTAATGAAGCTTTGGAAGAGGCTGGGCTTGCAAAGCAAGTAAACAAACAGGAGAAAAGTAGAGGCCAAAAGGACATCTTGATAGGTCACTGACCTCACTTAAGAAGGTAAGGAAAAGACTGCCAAAGGCAAGGAAGTAGAAAGAACAGGGGTCTTAGGAAAAGAAGTCTCAGGAAAAGAGGGGTGATGAGTAGCACCATGGCCCTGGGGAGCTTGTGCCGCCATTCTGTGACCACCTTGTACCAGGCACTAAGGGAGTCACTTCTCTTATACCCATCTATTTAATCCTCATACCCCAGCCACAAAAGCAGGTGGTTTTATACCTCAATATGTATTTTTCAATTTCCATTAAGACTTTCTCTTTATCTTTGAGATTATCCAAGAATGTGTTATTTGGGCTGGGTGCAGTGGCTCTTGCCTATAATCCCAGCACTTTGGGAGGCAGAGGCAGGCAGATCACGTGAGGTCAGGAGTTCAAGACCAGCCTGGCCAACATGGTGAAACTCTGTCTCCACTAAAACTATAAAAATTGTCTGGGCGTGGTGGCATAGGTTTGTAATCCCAGCTATTCAGGAGTCTGAGGCAGGAGAATCACTTGAACTCAGGAGGCAGAGGTTGCAGTGAGCCGAGATCATCTCCAAAAAAACAATGTGTTATTTGGCTGGGCACAGTGGCTTATACCAGTAATCCCAGCACTTTGGGAGGCCAAGTTAGGAGCACTGCTTGAGCTCAGAAGTTCAAGACCAGCCTGGGCAATATAGTAAGACTCTGTCTCTACAAAAAAAAAAAAAAAAAAAAAAAAAAAGTCAGTTGTGGTGGTGTACACCTGTAGTCCCAGCTACCTGGGAGGCTGACGTGGGAGGACTGCTTGAGCTTAGGAGGTCAAGGCTGCAGTTAGCTGTGCTCAGTGCCAAAAAGAATGTACTTAATTTCTAAGTGTCTGGAGATCTTTGTTATTCATTTTTAGTTTCTTTCTTTCAATTGTAGTTAGAGAACACATCTGATTTCAATTCTTTTTTTAAAATTTTCATTATTTTGGCTGGGCGCAATGGCTCATGCCTGTAATCCCAGCATTTTGGGAGGCCGAGGTGGGTGGATCACGAGGTCAAGAGATCAAGACCTTCCTGGCCAACATGGTGAAACCCCGTCTCTACTAAAAATACAAAAATTAGCCAGGCATGGTGGCACACACCTGGGGTCCCAGCTACTCAGGAGGCTGAGGCAGAAGAATCACTTGAACCCAGGAGGCGGAGAATAAAGTGAGCTGAGATTGTGCCACTGCACTCCAGCCTGGCGACAGAGCAAGACTCCGTCTCAAAACAATTTTTTTTCATTATTTCTTAAAATTTCAAATAGAGATGTGGTCTCACTACGCTGCCCAGGATAGTCTCAAATTCCTGGACTCAATCCTCTCACCTCAACCTCCCAAGGTGGTTGGATAACAGGCTTGAATCACTGTGGTTGGCCTGATTTCAATTCTTTTACATTTTTGAAAGTTTTATTTCATATTCCAGGATATGGCTTATTTGGGTGAATGTTCTATAGGCTTGAAAAAAATGTTCATTCTGTTGTTGCTGTGTGCAGTATTCTATAAATTTCAGATAGTTTTCGTTTATTAATGGCGTTAAGTTCTTCTATATCCTAGCTGACACTAGCTGATTTTCTGTCTAGTCATTCATTCTTTTGATTGAGACGGAGTTTCACTCTTGTTGAATGTACCTATTGGCAGATCTCGATTTCAGGGTTTTCCAGCACCACATCTGGGATATATGGGAACCTGGAAACTCACTGTCATGTCTTCCCTCAAGCGCCAATATCCCTAGATAGTCTGCCTTCTTCTTTCTACCTTTTTTTAAATTTTGAGACAGAGTCTTGCTATTCCCCAGACTGGAGTGCAGTGGTGCGATCTTGGCTCATTACCACCTCTGCCTCCTGGGCTCAAGTGATTCTCCTGCCTCAGCCTCCCGAGTAGCTGGGATTACAGATGCCTGCCACCATGCCTGGTTAATTTTTGTATTTTTAGTAGAGATGGGGTTTCACCATGTTGGTCAGGCTGGTCTCCAACTCCTGGCTTCAGGTGATCCACCTGCCTAGGCCTCCCAAACTGCTGGGATTACAGGCGTGAGCCACTGTGCCTGGCCATGTGTGTGCTGCTTTTTTCAAGTTATAAATGAGAAGAGCATGGAATAGGGCTACTCCATCTTGGTCTGAACCAGTAGTTGGCACCACGGCTTATTATTTTATTTTACATATTTTTGAGATGGAGTCTCACTCTGTCACACAGGCTGGAGTGCAGTGGTGCAATCTTGGCTCACTGCAATTTTCGCCTCCCAGGTGCAAGTGATTCTGCTGTCTCAGCCTCTTGAGTAGCTGAGATTACAGGCGTGCACCACCACACCTGGCTAATTTTTGTATTTTAGTAGAGATGGGATTTCACTGTGTTGGTCAGGCTGGTCTTAAACTGCTGACCTCAAGTGATCTACCTACCTCAGCCTCCCGAAGTGCTGGGATTACAGGTGTGAGACACTGCACCCAGCCTATTTTGTTGTTTTTTGAGGCAGAGCCTTGCTCTATAGCCCAGACTGGAGGGTAGTGGCACGACCACTGCAACCTCCACCTTCTAGGTTGAAGTGATTCTAGTGCCTCAGCCTCCCAAGGAGCTGGGATTAAAGGTCTGCGCCACTATGTCCCGCAAATTTTTTTTATTTTTAGTAGAGATGGGGTTTCATTATGTTGACCAGCTTGCCTGAACTCCTGGCATAAAGTGATCCACTCGCCTTGGCCTCCCATAGTGCTAGGAATACAGGCATGAGCCACCACATCCAGCCATAGATGTCAACATTTTAAAAGTGAAATTTGGAATCTGTATAAGAGGATGATTATTTTGTTTAAGAAGGAAAAGAGTTCTATATTTTGAATATATAACTTGGTGCTGAAGGAAACAAGGTGGATCATGTATAATAGAAGATAGGGATCACAGTAGTATTATGCCTAAGACATTCTGGGCAAGTTCTCTTTCCAGAATATGGCCATCAGCCTTTCTAGTGATCTAAGTCTATTGGATATTGGCTTGGACCAATGAGCAAGTGGATGGCTGAACATACAGCACAGATGGTCCTGGGATACCTAGAAATGGAAAACGCTTTTGGCAGAGCTTTTAGTGACACTTGCTTTTTCTAGGCTGTGTCTTGTATTAAGAGTTATTCCCTCTCTCCACTTGTCTGATAAAATCAAAAACAAACAAAAAATAATATGAGCTGTATACTACTATAAGGTCATAAGACCCAGTCTTGTCCCCATAACTTGGAGTAATGATTTGTTGACAAATCCTTTTAGAGAAATGGAAAAATGAATTTGTACAAGATCTTCCACAATATCTTTCAGATAACTGGCTATAAAATATAGTGTGTAAATCAAGAGCCCAAGGACAGAGACCCAGAAGGGCAATTAATACTGTGCCTTACAAGGGGAAAAATGTCTCTCACTTACCAGTCCCCAAAGGGAGCCTTCTGAGGTAGCAACAATGGTAGCAGCTCTCGGGGTGTTGTACATCAGAGCTAGTTCTCCAAAACTGCCATGGTTGTCATACTGACCAACAGAGCGGGTTTGATTATCTTTTGTTACTAAAATGTCATAAGTTCCCCTAGAAGAATGACAAAAAATTATTTCATTAGTTACTTCTGATAATAAATGTAAAAACTGGCAGGTACATATAATAGAAAATGTTGTTTTAAGAGATTTCCAATGGAACTTTGCTAGTATATAGAAATATAACATATTTTTGTATTTTGACTTGTGTCCTATAACCTTGCTAAACTCACTTATTAATTCTAGTAGCCTTTTTTTGTGGCATTCTTGGAATATTCTACATAGAGATCATGTCACCTGAAACAAAGACAGCTTTAATGCTTCCTTTCCAATCTATATGCCCCTTTCTTTTTTCCCCCCATCTTTAACTTAAAAAAAAATTTTTTTTTTTTGAGACAGGGTCTTGTTCTGACACCTAGGCTGGAGTGCAGTGGCACGATCATGGCTCACTGTAGCCTCCACCTCCTGGCCCCAAGCAATCCTCTCACCTGGGCATCCTGAGTAGTTATGACCACAGAGGTGTGCCACCACATCTAACTTTATTTTTATTTTTGTAGAGATGGGGATGGTCTCACTATGTTGCCCAAACTGGTCTGGAACTCCTGGGCTCAAGCAATCCTCCTCTCTCAGCCTCTCAAAGTACTGGGATTAAAGGCATAAGCCACCATGCCCAGCCTAAATTTTTTTAATACATATATTTTACATATTTATGGAGTACATGTGAGTGTCTGTTCCATGCACAGAATGGGTAATGATTAAGCCAGGGTATTTGGGGTATCCATCACCTTGGATATATGTCATTTCTATGTGTCGCTATCATTTCAGGTCCTCTCTTCTATTAATAGTTACTTTGAAATATGCAAAATATTGCCACCAAGTATAGTCACCTTATCATGCTATAAAACATTAGAACTTTCCAGGTGAAGTGGCTCACACCTGTAATCTCAGCACTTTAGGAAGCTGAACTGGGAGAATTGCTTAAGCCCAGGAGTTTGAGATACACCTGGCCAACATATGGAGACTTGTCTCCACAAAAAGGAAAATTAAAGATAAGAAAGACACATTAAAACATATTTCTTCTAACTATGTGTTTGTAGCCATTAGCCAGCTTCTCTTCATCTACTCACCACCCTTCTCAATTTCTGGTATAAAATCACTATTCTCTAGGTCTATCATATCAGTGTTTTAGCACTCACATGTGAGTGAGAACATGTGGTATTTGTCTTCCTGTGCCTAGCTTATTTAACTTAATGTAGCAACCTCCATGTTGCTACAAATGACATGACTTCCTTCTTTTTTATGGTCAAATAGTACTTCATCGTGGATCTATGCCACATTTTCTTTCTTCCTTCCTTTATTCCTTGCCTCCCTCCCTCCCTCTCTTCCTTACTGAATTGACTATAACCTTCAGTACAATATTAAGTGAAAGTGGTGAAAGCAAACATCCTTGCCTTATTCTGAGTTGTAAGGAAAAACAATCTTTCACCATGCTGTAGGTTTTTAAAAAATGCCTTTAGTCTGGTTGGGGAAAGTTATTTTTGTTGCTAATTTGCTGAGCATTTTCATCACAAAAAGATGTTGAGTTTTGTCAAATATTTTGCTGTAGGTATTGAAACAAGTACATGGGTTTTCTTTCATAGTCTGTACAAAATTAGGATACAACTGATTAAAATAAAGAAAGCAAATGATACAATTATTTAACTATTAACTGGCAATAATTGCTAAAAAAAAAAAATTCAGAACTGACAAGCATTTGCAGAAATAGGGACTCTCAACATACCACTGAAGGAAACATAAACTTTTCAAAGTTTCTGAAAGATAATTAAACATATAGCAAACATCTTAAAAAGACCCTTTGATACAGCAATTCCATTTCTAGTCATCCCAAAAGAGATAATCAAAGACACTACGAAAGATTTAATTGCAGGGATTTCACCAGGTAATATTTATAATAGTAAAAACTATAAGTAATTTAATCCGCTAATAATAGGAGATGGGTCAAATACTTGTTTCCATCCATATTATGGAGTCACTAAAAGTAATGACAGAATATGGCTGGGTACAGTGGCTCACGGCTGTAGTAATCCCAGCACTTTGGGAGGCTAAAGCGGGCAGGTAACCTGAGATGAGGAGTTCAAGACCAACCTGGAGAACATGGTGAAACCCTGTTTCTACTAAAAACACAAAGATTAGCTGGGCGTGGTGGCACCTGCCTGTAATCCCAGCTACTTGAGAGGCTAAGACAGGAGAATCACTTGAACCTGGGAGGCGGAAGTTGCAGTGAGCCAAGCTTGAGCACTGTACTCTAGCCTGGGTAGCAGAGTGAGACTCTGTCTCAAAAAAAAAAAATAATAATAATATTGATAATAAGGACAAAATACTACTGTAACTCCATAACATGCTTAAAATAGACTTAAAAAATTAAATCACACAATGTATGATTTAATGTAAAAAAAAATTATGTAAAGATAACTCCATTAGTTGACTCCATTTTTGATGTTTGATCATTGATAGCTTTCAAACTCTTTCTCCTCTGTCCTATATCTGGGCAAGCTGTAAGAAAGCCTGGGCGCTCCCTCCTTTGGTGCTGATGGGGAGTTCAACCAACACAAATGCCAGCCCATGTGTAAGAGTACCCTCACCTAACCCTACCTTCTAACCATCATAAAATCCCAGGCCAATCATACCTTGCCTTTTATCTAAAGTCATTTTGGATCTGTCTGGGAGCCTCCCCTGCTCTCTCTAAAAAGGTTCAACATGTAAGTAATAAACCTTTTCATACCCTTTTAGTGTATATATAAGGTCATCAGTCTTGATATCTCAACCACATTTTGGGTGAGGTGTCCAATCTCAACAGTAAAGCACAGAAATATGGACTGGTAATTAGATTATGCCTAAATTAATTTTATCCTGTTCTTATATTTTTATATTCTAAATTTCCTACAAAGAACTTCCATCTGTCTAAAAAATCACTACACATCACGTATTAAAAGAAAAGCAGAGAATGTGCCACTAACCTTGCTCTCAGGGAGCTTACCACTCAGTAGGAAAGCTGACCTGTAGTAGGCCTTTATAGACAAGGCAAAATTAATAAGGTCATTAATAGGAAACATGGAATTCAGTGCTTCTAGTGTTTCCTCCAGGAGACACTAGCATTTAACTTTGGGAGTGACAAGAACTCATTTCAGGCAGCAACATTGCAGAGGAACTATCCAGACTTCTCATTCAGGTCCTCCTCTAAGTAATGAGGCATATTTTTATCATTGTTGTTACCACCACATTATGTAATCATTATCTATTTAAAGGTCCATCTCTCCAACTTGACCACTGAACTTTTTGAGGCCAGAACTGTACCTTTTTATTTGAATGATAATCTTTCTTTTCTTTTTTTTTTTTGAGACAGAGTCTTACTCTGTCACCCAGGCTGGAGGGCAGTGGCTTGATCTCAGCTCACTGCAACCTCCACCTCCCAGGTTCAAGCAATTCTCCTGCCTCAGCCTCTCAAGGAGCTGGGACTACAGGTGCAAGCCACCACACCCAGCTAATTCTTATATTTTTTAGTAGAGATGGGGTTTCACTATATTGGACAGGCTGGGCTCGAACTCCTGACCTTGTGATCCGCCTGCCTTGGCCTCCCAAAGTGCTGGGATTACAGATGTGAGCCACTGTGGTCAGTCCTTTCCTATTTGTTAATCACCACATTCTTTTTTCTTTTATTCTGAGACAGGGTCTCACTTTGTCCCCCAGGCTAGAGTGCAGTGTTACAATCACTGCCCACTGCAGACTCAACCTCTTGGGTTCAAGTGATCCTCCCACCTCAGCCTTCCAATTAGCTGGAACTACAGGCATGCACCACCATGCCCAGCTAATTTCTTTTTCTCTCCCCTCCATTCCCCCTACCTTTTTGAAAAAAAAAATACTACAACATTTTATTTATTTATTTATTTATTTATTTATTTATTTATATTTTTTATAGACTTGGGGTTTCACCGTGTTGGTCAGGCTGGTCTCGAACTCATAACCTCATGATCCGCCTGCCTCGGCCTCCCAAAGTGCTGGGATTACACACATGGGCCACTGCGCCTGACACCCATCTAATTTTTAAAAAAATGTTTTGTTTTTGCTTTTTTTTTTTTTAGAGACAGAGTTTCGCTCTTGTTGCCCAGGCTGGAGTGCAAAGGTGTGATCTTGGCTCACTGTATCCAGCCTTGACAATAACTTAATAAAGCAAAGGTAGTAGAACACTAACCTGGGAAACCTGTATTTATGATAATTTTTTTTTCAAGTCTCCCAAGTAGCTGGGATTACAGGTGTGTGCTACCACGCCCAGCTAATTTTTGTATTTTTAGTAGATACAGGGTTTCACCATATTGGCCAGGCTGGTCACAAACTCCTGATCTCAGGTGATCCACAAGTGTTGAGATTACAGGTGTGAGCCACCACACCTGGCCTAAAGGAACTTTCTACTCTAGATGATGGCTCTTCAAATAAGAGTTGTGCTGAGGACTCAGGACAGCATTGGTAGAGAGGGTCAAGCTGTGGACTCTCACAGGCTTTGGGAAGATTGTTCACCTGGCCCTAAGCCTCTCTGGGCTGAATACAGAATAGGATAAAGCATCTGCCCTGAATCACGAATCCAATTAAGTGTGGCCACACAACTGTAAAGCTCCATCTCCTACCGTTCTATGACATAAAAGTTGTCTCCATCATCTCCTTGGTCGATGACATGCTCATCAGCTTTGACTATCCTTTCAAACATGGCATCAAGAACTTGAGAAAGCTGTTCCTGCAGGGTATGCACAGAAGAAAAAATAGTTTTTACATTTGCTGAAAAAAAGCAGTGACCATAATTATCTCAATTTGTGACTATATAACAGAAGTCCCCACATTCAAGCAGAAACCTAAAGGCTGTCTAAAACAAATGCTTTCTTGGGACCATTCAGCTTTTTACCTCCATGTACTTCAGCAGAGAGAAAACTGGCAAGTTTTCTGAGGCAGTATTGTTTTGAATAAGCTTTCCACAATTTACGCAGAAATATTATCTAAATCATGGTCCATGTTTTCCCAGCCACATCCACATGACTGTCACCTGCCTGATGGCTGCATTATGCCATGTGTAAAGCCTATGCTGCCACACCTTCCTACAGGTGTTGACCTTAACAGGATCATCAGATCTAAAGGGCTGTTATGGCCTTAGAGGTTATCTTTTGGAACAGCACAACTGCCTTTGACTAGCCAAACATGTCACTTAACCTCGTTGAGCTTCAGTATCTTTTTCTTCTTTTTTCCTGGAGACAGAGTCTCACTCTGTTGCCTAGTCTGGAGTTCAGTGGTGCAATCTCAGCTCACTGCAACCTCTACCTCCTGGGTTCATGCGATTCTCCTGCCTCAGCCTCTCAAATAGCTGGGACTACAGGCATGCGCCACGACACTTGGCTAATTTTTGTATTTTTAGTAGAGGAGACAGGGTTTCGCCATGTTGGCCAGGCTGGTCTCAATCTCCTGAACTCAGGTGATCCACCCGCCTTGGCCTCCCAAAGTGCTGGGATTATAGGCGTGAGCTACCATGCCCAGCAAACTTCAGTTTCTTCATATATAAAAAGGGTATAACAAAGATTCTACCTCATCAATTTTTATGACCCAAAGAGAAAAACCTAAGGAAAGTATTTATGAAACAACAGATACTCAACAAATGAGATCTATTATAAGACAGCTAATATTGCTTCATTTACATAAAACACACACAATTACTTACTAATATTGCCTGCCATAACCAGACATCAACTATATGGATAAGTATAATGAAAAGAAAACAATATTATTAAATTCTAACAAAACAATGGTCTCAGCCTGGGGCCAGCATCCCTGTCAGACAGGGAGATAAGTGATTATTAGGGGTTCACTAAAGAATACCAGATTCAATTTAAAAAAGATTTTCTCTTTGAAGGAATGTAGACTGAACACCTGGAAAGAGAATAATTTTATGACTGCATAATTCCACGTGATTTTATGTTCTATCAGAGTGACTGTGCTACCAAGATGATTGAGTATCACCAAAAAGTATATTTAGTTCCATGTGCGTTGAATACTGTATAAGCTGACAAACACTAAAAAGGATGGCTTACAACTGACATACTACCCACTTTCACTGGAATGTGAGCCCAGTGTTGCCAGAAATCTATTTACATTCTGGCGATAAATTTAAATTTTCATGTACAATACGGACCAAACACAGACATCTGTACCTAGCCTGTGGGTTGCCTGCTGGAAGCCTCTTGTTTTGAGTAACTTTTCTTCTTCCAGTCTGGACTCTTCAAACACATGTGTAAAGAGATATACAATCAGATAGGTGGAAGGGGAGCATTTCTAGGTTAGAGGAGACTAAAATAACAACATGACAACCAAATGAAATACAGTAAGTCCTCACTTGTGGTTGACAGGTTCTTGAAAAATGTGAATTTAAGCAAAACAATGTCCTCAAATATAACAGTTATGTTATAACAATGATGAGGGGAAAAAAGGTTTCATTATAGGTTGCTTTGCTTAAAGTTGCAGTTTCCAAGACTACCAACCACGTTAAAGTGAGTACTTATTGTATGTGATTCAGGATGTTAGGTGAGGACGTACTGTATGTGATTTAGGATTTAAAAACAAAACCAAAAGCTATACAGAACTTTACTGGGAAAACTGAGGAAATCTGAGTATGGACTGTTGTTAGTTGATTTTATATTTTACCAATGTTAAATTTCTTGGATTTATTAAATGACATCGTATTAACATAGGAAAATATTCTTTATAAATTTTTTTTTGAGACAGAATCTCACTTTGTCGCCCAGGCTGAAGTGCAGTGGCGCGATCTTGGTCCACTGCAACCTCCACCTCCCAGGTTCAAGTGATTCTCCTGCTTCAGCCTCCCAAGTAGCTGGGACTTCAGGTGTGTGCCACCACGTCCAGCTAATTTCCATATTTTTAGTAGAGATAGGGTTTCGCCATGATGGCCAAGCTGGTCACAAACTCCTGACCTCAAGTAATCTGCCTGCCTCGGCCTCCCAAAGTGCTGGGATTACAGGTGTGAGCCACTGCGCCAGACCGAAAAATATTCTTGTTCCTGGAAAACACATCCTAAATATTTAGTAGTGAAGAGTCATGATGTCATAAATGATTCAAAACAAAAGAAAAACACTTTATACCTACTCCCCATTTCTTTCTCTCTTTACATAAACTTACACACAAGAGAAAAAGCAAATGTGGTAAAATGCTAAAATGTTCACAACTGGAGAGTCTAGGTAAAGGGTGTCTGGGTATTCATGGTATTATTCTTGTGAATTTTCTGTAAATTTGAAATTTAAAAATAGAAATTTGGAAAATAAATTTTAAATTTGAAACAAATACACTAATCAGAATGGCTAAAACTAAAAATACTGACGATATAAAATGTTAGCAAGGATGTGGAGCAACATGAAATCTCATATGTTGTTGACAGGAATGCAAAGTGGTAAAACTACTTTGAAAAATATCTGGCAGACTTTTTTTTTTTTTTTTTTTTGAGACAGAGTCTCACTCTCTCACCCAGGCTGGAGTACAATGGTATGATCTCGATCCAATGCAACTTCCACCTACTGAGTTCAAGTGATTCTCCTGCTTCAGCCTCCTGAATAGCTGGGATCACAGGTGTGTGCCACCATGCACAGCTAATTTTTATATTTTTAGTAGAGAGGGAGGCTTCACTATGTTGGCCAGGCTGATCTTGAACTCCTGACCTCAGGTGATCCACTCGCCTTGTTTTCCCAAAGTGCTGGGATTTACAGGCATGAGCCATTGCACCCAGCTGATCTGGCAGATTTGTTTACAAAGTCAAACATATACCTATCTTATGACTCAGCAATTTTCCTCTCAGGTATTTTACTCAAGATAACTTGGGGGAAAGGTTCACAAAAAGATTTATACAAAATGTTGACAGTGTTATTCATAATAGCTAAAAACGAGAAATAGACTAAGTATTCATTAACGGAAGAATGGATAAATTGGTATTTTTGAACAACGAAATACTACTCAGCAATAAAAAGGAATGAACCAACATTGCTGGCAATAAGACATATTTATATCATGAGGCCCTTGATATGATGCTTTCAGACAGACACAAAATAATTTCTGTGGTAGTCTGGCCAAAAATATAACCATATTCCAAAATCATGAGGAAACATCAAACTCAAATGGAGAGACATTCTATAGAATTACTCTTCAAAGTGTCAAGATTATGAAAGACAAGGAAAGACTGAAAACTGCCACAGATTGGAGGTGATTAAGAAGAAATAACAACTAAATGTAACATGAGATTCTGGACTGGATCCTCTACCAGAAAAAAGACATTATTGAGAGAAGTAATTTTTTTTTTTTTTAAGACGGAATTTCACTCTTGTTGCCCAGGCTGGTGTGCAATAGCACTCTCAGTTCATTGAAAACTCTGCCTCCCAGGTTCAAGCGATTCTCCTGCCTCAGACTCTTAAGTAGCTGGGATTACAGGCACCTGCCACCATGCCCAGCTAATTGTTGTATTTTTAGTAGAGACGGAGTTTCACCATGTTGGCGAGGCTGGTCTCGAACTCCTGACCTCAGATGATTCACCCTCCTCAGCCTCCCAAAGTGCTGGGATTACAGGCATGAACCACACCGTGCCCAGCCAAGTTACAACTTTTCAACACTAAAATGGTATTCTCCAACACTAAGAAAACTGACTATTAGATTGACATAGAAGCTTCCCTTACAACAACTATAATGGTATAAAATTTACAAGAGGTTTTATTAACTCCTTTGACTGATGCATTTAAGCTCATATCTGACCAGCCAGATTCCCAGGGAGGGCTGTGGAAATGTCTTCAGAAGCCTTTTTTGTAGGAGCTTGGTAATAGAGGAAATGTAATCCCAGCTTTCCTGTCTCTGCACATTCTGGGACTCCTCAATAGGCCTAGCAACTCAGCCATTCATGTGGTTTTAAATTTTTTTAATTTTTAATTTTTAACTTTTTTGAGATAGAATCTCACTCTGTCACCAAGGCTGGAGTGCAGTGGTGCAACCTCACCTCATTGCAACCTCTACCTCCCCAGTTCAAACGATTCTTCTACCTCAGCCTCCCAAGTAGCTGGAACTACAGGCACATGCCACTACACCTGCCTAATTTTTGTATTTTTAGTAGAGATGGAGTTTCACCATGTTGACCAGACTGGTCCTGAACTCCTGATCTCAAGTGATCTGTCTGCCTCAGCTTCCCGAAGTGCTGGGATTACAGGCGTGAGCCACTGTGCCTGGCCTCCAGTGTGGCCTTCAAAGTAAAGATGAATAGAGAAGAAACAAAGTAGAAAAGAAACAGGAAATCTGAAGATTCTCTATTACTATGAACTAAATATTTATGTCACCCCAAAATTCCATGTTAAAACCTGACACCCAATGTGATGGTATTAGATGGTAAGGCCTTTGTCAGTGATTAGGTCATGAATGGGACTAGTGCCCCTATAAAAGAGACCCTGAGAGCTCTCTCCCTCCTTCTACCATGTGAGAACACAGAGATGGCTATTTCTGAAACAAGAAGTAGGCTCTTGATCAGACACCAAATCTGATGGCACCTTGAGCTTGATTTCCCAGACTCCAGAACTGTGAGAAATTTCCACTGTTTATAAGCCACCCAGGTTACAGTATTTTGTTATAGTAGCCCAAATGTACTAGGACAGCTATCAGGATGTAGCCCTGGTTCTTTATTTCTACCACCAAGATAGGGAGGACAGGCCCAGGTCATAGATCCTATGCTAAGCACTGCAGAAACACACCATTCTCAAGAAGCACTTATCACACACTGTGGTAAGCCAGTGCGGTAACTATTATTAATGAAGGGAACTACATACCAGCATCTTCAGAAAAATCAATCTCTTTGTAGGACAAATTCAGACCCTAAGCCAGGGTCATGCAAATCTGAGCATTTCCTTGCAACATGACCAAGCTTCATGGTCTTCAAATGAGAAAGCGCCAAAGCGGCTCAGAAAAATACAGGAGTCCTCCCCTTATCCATGGGGAGTATGTTCCAAGGGGATATGTAGATGTCTGAAACCACAGATAGTGTTGAACCCTATTGCTGTCAACTGGAACGCATTTCTGTTCATATCTTCCATCAACAAACGTAATGCCTTTCCATCTTAACCAAGTACTTACCACGCACTGAGGCTGTAACTTGTGCAGTTTGAGGTGAGACAGCAAAACTAGCCTAAATTTCTTTTTCCTCCTTCACAGTTTCACAAATAAAAAGATTCTTATTCTTTTTTCTTTTCTTTTTTTTTTTGAGACAGAGTCTCACTCTGTCACCTAGGCTGGAATGCAATGGTATGATCTTAGCTCACTGCAACCTCTGCCTCCTGGATTCAAGCAATTCTCCTTCCTCAGCCTCCTGAGTAGCTGGGATTACAGGCGCATGCTACCACACCTGGCTAAATTTTTGTATTTTTAGTAGAGATGGAAATTCACCATGTTGGCCAGGCTGGTCTTGAACTCCTGATCTCAGGGAGTCCACCCGCCTCAGCCTCTCAGAGTGCTAGGGTTACAGGCGTGAGCCACCACGCCCAGCCAGAAGATTCATTATCATAGATTTCTGCAATCTCAGTATACAATTTGTTTCTTTCTTTCCTTAAATTTCTCTCATCTTTTCACTTAAAGAAAGCATTTTATGGCTTCTATTTGGCATATCTGAATTACCAGCATCGCTTCTCTTGTGCTTTGGGGCCATCAATAAATAAAATAAGGTTACTTAAATAGGAGTACTGCTAGATGGTGGCTAAATGACTAATGGACAGGTGGCATATATGGCATGGATACACTGGGACAAAGTGATGATTTACGCTCTGGGTGGTAGCAGAGCAGGACAGCATAAGATTCAGAACAGCATGCCCTTTACAACTTTACAAGAATTATTTCTGGAATTTCCTTTTTGAAAATTTTAAGGTGGAGTCTCACTCTGTTACCCAGGCTGGAATGCAGTGGTGCGATCTTGGCTCACTGCAACCTCTGCCCCCTGGAGTGGAACAATTCTCCTGCCTCAGCCTCCTGAGGAGCTAGGATTACAGATGTGTGCAACTATGCCCAGCTAATTTTTGTATTTTTAGTAGAGACGGGGTTTTGCCACGTTGGCCAGGCTGGTCAACAGGGTTTCGCCATGTTGGCCAGGCTGGAACTTCTGACCTCAGGTGATCCACCCACCTCAGCCTCCCAGAGTGCTGGGATTACAGGCATGAGCCACCACCCCCGCTATTTCTGGAATTTTCCATTTAGTATTTTTGGACTTTCATTAACTATGGGCAACTGAAACCCTGGAAAGCAAAACCAAGAATAAGGGGGACTACTGCACTAAAAGGCATCTGAAAAATCATGTCTGGGTTAAAGTAGTCAATGCAATGAAAACATTTGCATGTAAGATGAATCTAAGGTTTTATGCTTAATATGGCTGTGGCTAGAATGCTAAAAATTAAAGTTTAAGTGACAAATAGGAGCAAAGCTAAAAGATCATATAATAAAAATACTTTAGAAATCAATGTTACCTGATCAAGATTTTTGAAAAGGAGAATATCTTTGCAAGCTTCCTGAAGTCTGCATCTCTGTTCATCAGTTTTAGGATGAATCACCTGCCAACCCAAATAAAACCATGGAAATTATTTTACTCCATTTTAAAATAACCACTTAAAGACTGGTATATTTCTTTCTACAAAGAGTGGGGAAAATACAGAGTATGCTGTCATTTTAATTTTACATAAATATCAAGCTGTATGCTGAAGGTGCAGGGACAACGTAATATAGGGGTGAAGAGCACTGACCCTGGAGCCAACTCCTAAGTGGCTGGCAGCAAGTCAGCTGTCCCTTGGGAGCCTCAGGATCTTCATCCATAAAGCAGAGGGTTATAAATTTGTGTTTAAACAAATATTGAGCATCTACTCAAAAAAAAAGGTACATCATTTAATCTGATCAGAAATAACAGACGTTAAAAGTGTTGGCTGGACTTGGTGGCTCACACCTGCAATTCCAGCACTTTGGAAAGCTGAGGCGGGCAGATCACAAGGTCAGGAGACCAAGACTATTCTGGCCAACATGGTGAAACCCTGTCTCTACTAAAAATACAAAAATTATCTGGGCGTGGTGACACTTGCCTGCAATCCCAGCTACTTGGGAGGTTGAGGCAGGAGAATCGCTTGAACCAGGGAGTAGGAGGTTGCAGTAAGCCAAAATTGCACCACTGCACTCCAGCCTGGTAACAGAGCGAGACTCCGTCACCAAAAAAAAAGTGTTAAGTATTTTAAATTTGTGATATTAAATTAGGAAATAACTGTTTTATAGTCATCAAGAATTTTATAACTAGAATTTAAAAATTTACATGATTTTTACATTCACAAAAATGGTAGCATTTATTAGAATACTTCAGAAATCTTTCACACGTTACTCATTTTAAGGGTAACTTGACTTAAAGGTAAAATGATAGATCGTTAAAGGTTTTTTTTGTTTTTGTTTTTTTTGGGACAGAGTTTTGCTCTGTTGCCCAGGCTGGAGTGCAGTGGTGCAATCTTGGCTCACTGCAACCTCCACCTCCCAGGTTCAAGTGATTGCCCTGCCTTAGCCTCCTGAGTAGGTAGGATTATAGGTACACACCATCACACCAGGCTAATTTTTGTGTTTTTAGTAGAGATGGGGTTTCATCATGTTGGTCAGGCTGGTCTCAAACTCCTGACCTTGTAATCCACCTGTCTCCACCTCCAAAAGTGCTGGGATTCCAGGCGTGAGCCACCATGCCCGGCTCACTAAAGTTTTTTTTATAACATCAATCGTTTTTTTGTTTTTTGAGACAGAGTTTCACTCTGTCGCCCAGGCTGGAGTGCAGTGGTGAGATCTCAGCTCACCACAACCTCTGTCTCCCAGGTTCAAGCGATTCTCCTGCCTTGGCTTTCCGACTAGCTGGGATTACCAGTGCCCGCCACCACACCCGGCTAATTTTTCTATTTTTAGTAGAGACGAGGTTTCACTATGTTGGCCAGATTGGTCTGGAACTCCTGACCTCAGGTGATCTACCCACCTCGGCCTCCCAAAGTGCTGGAATTACAGGCATGAGCCACTACACCCAGACTATAACATCAATCTTTTAAAAATGATAGTTCATATATTCTCTCATAAAAGTAATTTATGTCAATTTTACAAAAGTT
>NW_022436963.1:408134-408837 GCF_009761245.1 Sapajus apella
TTTTTTTTTTTTGAGACGGAGTTTCACTCATGTTACCCAGGCTGGAGTGCAATGGCGTGATCTCGGCTCACCGCAACCTCCGCCTCCTGGGTTCAGGCAATTCTCCTGCCTCAGCCTCCTGAGTAGCTGGGATTACAGGCACGTGCCACCATGCCCAGCTAATTTTTTGTAGTTTTAGTAGAGATGGGGTTTCACCACGTTGACCAGGATGGTCTCGATCTCTTGACCTCGTGATCCACCCACCTCGGCCTCCCAAAGTGCTGGGATTACAGGCTTGAGCCACCGCGCCTGGCCTGTACCATCACTTTCAATGGCTACAGATTCTCTTCATTTTAATGTACCATAATTTAGCCCCTTGTAATCCCATAGTTTGGGTCCATTGTTGTAACACTACAATAAGCTCCACTTGTATATCCTCAAGAAGGATCCAACTTTCATTAGGGATGAATTCTCCTTTAGGTAAACGCTAAATCAGTTGGCTTGACTGTAAGTATTTAAGGCTTGTTGTTAATTTTTTTTTTTTTTTTAAATAGAGATAAGGTCTAGCTACATTGCCCAGGCTAGTCTCAAACTGCTGGGCTTCAAGTGATCTTCCCATCTCAACCTCCCAAAGTGCTAGGATTACAGGTGTGAGCCACCATCCTCGGCAGAGTGTGTGTGTGTGTGTGTGTGTGTGTGTGTGTGTGTGTGTGTGTGTGTGTGT
>NW_022436963.1:408847-432817 GCF_009761245.1 Sapajus apella
TGTGTGTGTGTGTGTGTGTGTGTGTGTGTGTGTGTGTGTGTGTGTGTTTTGTTTGCAGCCTTGACCTCCTAGACTATAGCAGCAATCCTCCTGCCTCAGGCTCCTAAATAGCTGCAAATACAGGCATGTCCCACCAACCCTGGCTAATTTTTTTTTCCCCACAAATATGGGGTCTTGCTATATTGTCCAAGCTAGTCTTGAACTCCTGGCCTCAAGCGATCCTCCTGCCTCAGCATCTCAAAGTGTTGAGATTACAGGGGTGAACCACCATGCCCAGGCTGTTTAAGGCTTCTGACAGCTACAGCTAGGCACTTCTCACCATACCTTCAACCAATGCAGCTTTCAATCTGTTAGACTGAAAATGTCACTTTGTTGATATTTTAATTTGTATTTAATTACTAGTATGATGAATTTTTGTTATGTAGAGAAGGCGAGTTAGTGAGAAATACAATTCTACCTAACATCTTTGCTTTGGGTCTTACCCTTGGATCTGTATCTTCCTCTTCCTCATCAGGGTTATAGGTCTCAGCACAGACTAAAATTAGAGAGAAAAAAACAAAGAGAAGAATGAATTTAATAGATGTATGGCTTTAAAAAAAAACAGGAATGGAACTCAATTTCCTTTTATTCACTGTTTTTTAATTATTTTGGGACAGAGTTTCACTTTTGTTGCCCAGGCTGGAGTGCAGGGGCACAATCTCGGCTCGCTGCAACCTCCATCTCCCAGATTCAAGCAATTCTCCTGCCTCAGCCTCCCAAGTAGCTGGGATTACAGGCATGCACAATCATACCCGGCTAATTTTCCATTTTTAGTAGAGATAGGGTTTCACCATGTTGGTCAGGCTGGTCTTGAACTCCTGGTATCAGGTGATCTACCTGATATATAATATAAATGCTCATGTCTGTAATCCCAGCACTTTGAAAAGCTAAGGCAGGCAGATCACAAGGTCAAGAGATCGAGACCATCCTGGCCAACATGGTGAAACCCCATCTCTACTAAAAACACAAAATAGCTCGGCATAATGGTGTGCACCTGTAGCCTCAGCTACTTGGGAGGCTGAGGCAGAAACTTGGCAAACGGAGGTTGCAGTGAGCCGAGATCATGCCACTACACTTCTGTCTGGTTGACAGAGTGAGACTCCGTCTCAAAAAAAAAAAAAAAAAAAAAAGAGAGAGAGAGAGTTGTAGGAAACACGAAGGAAAAAGCAAGGTGAAGAAGAGTGTACGTAGCATGCTATCCTTTGCAGAAGAAAGACTTCCATGACAAAGGAGAACTAAGAATGGAGGGAAAATAAATATAAATATGATATACTTTTACTGGTTAATTTTTCCAAAAGGAAACAATTTGAGAAAAATAAACCGGAAAGTAATGAAATTATTTTTCTAGTGTATAGATAGAAACAGAAAAGAAGGGATAGGGAAGGGAATGAAACTTCTCTGAGGAAACATTTTTATATAAAAAGTTTTGACATTTAAGCCATGTTAATTTTTCACAATTTTAAAAATTAAATCAATAACAAAGACCCTAAAACTAAGTACAAAGAAAAACAAAAAAACCTACCCATGTATCAGGGTGATAACATAATCAGAGAAGGAAAGAATTAGATTCTAAGTAGCTTCTGAACATAGTACCCTGACCATCCACCCTCAGTGGGATATACTGGATTCCAACAAAAAAAAACAACTGATGTTGGTGATGGTATAGCAATATTCCAAAACTCTTCTTTTTTTTTCTTTTCGAGACAGAGTTTCACTCTGTTGTCCAGGCTGGAGTGCAGTGGCATGATCTCAGCTCACTGCAACCTCTGCCATCCTTGTTCAAGCAATTCTCTCACCTCAGCCTCCTGAGTAGCTGGGACTACAGGTGTGTGCCACCACACTTGGCTAATTTTTTGTATTTTCAGTAGAGACAGGGTTTTGCCATCTTGCCCAGGCTGGTCTCAAACTCCTGAGCTTAGGCAATCCGCCCGCCTTGGCCTCTCAAAGTGCTGGGATTACAGGCATGAGCCACCACATCCAGCCTGTAATTCCAAAACTTTTCTATGTGTATTACTGTAGTGAGTAAATTAAAAAAACACAGATTTTAAAAAATTGTTACTGGTGAGAAGGGGGATACAAATATGGACTGGAGGAAGAATTAGAGCTATCAATACAAATCATTATTTTAAAATCTCACCCCTACGTGTTATTTGCAAAGAGACAATAAATTATTTAGTGAATAAAGAGTTTTGTACTAAGAAAACTGTTTCTACCAAGAATGAACTAGTTGTGATCACTGATGTTTCTCAGAAAGCAGCAAACCTATACCCTCTTAACAATACAGGCCATTATAGCTGGGAAAAGTGTTCTTATAATAAATCCTCAGTGATCTGTAATAGCTGTGTGACCAGAGGTAATTTATTGCATATCTCCACCCTTCCTCAGCATAATGGCACAAACAGTAGTGATTTCTCTCCAAAGACTGTTGTAAGGATTCAAGTAGATAGGTGTCAGGCACACAGTAAGGAGGCAACTTGAACTATTACCATTATATTTATTCTGGGTTTCAGGAGAATTAATTATTGATATGTTGGTTTTCTATCTCACCTCTTTTAACAACTGTCCGGTTCCAGGCTAAACTCCATCACATATTGCTACCCTTAACAACTTTGCTCTTTTTGCTGTCTCTAGTTTTTTTTTTTTGAGACGGAGTTTCGCTCTTGTTGCCCAGGCTGGAGTGCAATGGTGCGATCTCGGCTCACCGCAACCTCCGCCTCCTGGGTTCAGGCAATTCTCCTGCCTCAGCCTCCTGAGTAGCTGGGATTACAGGCATGCGCCACCATGCCCAGTTGATTTTTTGTATTTTTAGTAGAGACGGGGTTTCACCATGTTGACCAGGATGGTCTCAATCTCTTGACCTCGTGATCCACCCGCCTCGGCCTCCCAAAGTGCTGGGATTACAGGCGTGAGCCACCGCGCCCGGCCTAGTTTTTTTTTTTTTTACCCACCATCTGCTCTCCAAGATACAGTTTCACACTATCACCCAGGCTGGAGCATAGCAATCTGGTCTTGGCTCACAGCAACCTCCATCTCTCAGAGTCAAGCGAGTCTCCTGTTTCAGCCTCCTGGGTAACTGAGATTACAGGTCTGAAAGCCTGGCTAATTTTTATATTTTTAGGAGAGATGGTTTGTTTTTTTTTTTGCCATGTTGGCCAGGCTGGTTTCAAACTCCTGACCTCAAGTGATCTGCCCATCTCGGCCTCCCAAAGTGCTAAGATTACAGGCATGAGCCACCACGCCTGGCCAATTATTTTTATGTATTTAATTCTTGCTCATTGTTTTTAGTTTTCTTATAATCTTATCACACTCATTTTCTGTTTCATCTCAGTCAATTTCATCCTTGACTTTTTCTCAGAATTCATGAGGGCAATGATTTCTTATACTCTACTGCGCATTTTGTAGTGGACCTTTCTAGTCTTCACTCCTCTTACATCCTTAACCAGCTGAGTTCACTCACAGGCCCTGTATTGCTTATTAGGATTTATTTATCATCTGTTAACAGGCAACAAACAGTTCTTGACCCTACTCTCAATCTGTGTGATGGCTAAAAGACTCCATGTATCTCTAACTACAGGACAGGCTGATACATACAACTCCCAATTTATTTATTTTTATTTATTATTATTATTTTTTGAGACAGAGTCTCGCTCTCTTGCCCAGGCTGGAGTGCAGTGACATGATTTCAGCTCACTGCAACCTCCGCCTCCCAGGTTCAAGTGATTCTGCTGCCTCAGCCTCCCAAGTAGCTGGGGATACAGGTGCACACCACCACACACAGCTAATTTTTGTATTTTTAGTATAGACGGGGTTTCACCATGTTGGCCAGGCTGGTCTCGAACTCCTGACCTCAAGTGATCCACCCACCTCAGGCTCCCAAAGTGCTGGGAGCCCAAGGTGTGAGCCACCACACCCAGCCCCACTCCTACTTTAATTCCCAGTTTCTTAGAGACACTTACTATAGTCCTGGTCTAGCTACACCCCAGCTTCCCTTTCCTCACTGATTCTCTAAACCAATAAAAGATCTGAGAAATGATGACTTCCATTGTGTCCTATACCCAGGACTCTCTCATCCCTGCCTTAGCATATAATACTCTACTTGTGTGACCCATGCCACTTGTGCAGTAATGCCATAAATACCAAGTGCCCAATAGGGACCTTGTATCCTAAAACAGATAAGAGAAAAATTAGGGGAAATAGAATAAGAAAAGATACACCATTCTAGTCCCTGAAATAGCATTAGGTGATGCTCTGCAGAGGGCTGCCCAGTTTCTGGCTACTGTGGGCCTTGGGTCACTGAGCCAGGGAAGTGACAATGGGGATGTAGGTTGATTCACTACCTTTACAAAACATTTTTGTTTCCAGAAGATGAGGCCAGGGTGCCTTTTATCTCAGTTCTTCCCTAATGATTAAGGCAGTCACCTATCTTAGTTCCTAGGCATTTCTTTTTTTTTTCTTTGAGACGTAGTTTTGCTCTTGTTGCCCAGGCTGGAGTGCAATGGCGCAATCTTGGCTCACTGCAACCTCCACCTCCCAGGTTCAAGCAATTCTCCTGCCTCAGCCTCCTAAGTAGCTGGGATCACAGGTGCCCGCCACTACGCCCAGCTAATTTTTTATATTTTTAGCAGGGACAGGGTTTCACCATGTTGGCCAGGCTGGTCTTGAACTCCTGACCTCAGGTGATCGACCCACCTTAGCCTCCCAAAGTGCTGGGATTCCAGGTGTGAGCCACCAAGCTCAGCCTCCTAGCCATTTCTGTTGTTACTTTTTGCATCTTCATGGGTATTTTGGTAGGAAACTTGGGAAGCTGCATCAAGGACATCTAAGCAGACACTATGTTAAACTGCAAGTTTCTTGGTTCTCTGTGCTCTTGATTAATGCCATTATCAGCCTAATTTTCTAAACTAGAAATTTGGAATTAATCATACTTTCTTCTCTCACCTATTGTCCGATGAAATACATCAAATTCTGCTTCAGAAATATTCTCATATTTGATCTTTATTCAGTGTATTCCAATTGCCATTCCTTGGCCTAAGACTTCAAAACAGCTACTTAGAATAATATATTTTAAAAATTCATTTCAGGAAATAAATGGGTACATTGGTATTATACTAACTTCCTCTACTTTTGTGCATGAAATCTTCCTTTTTTAATTTTTTTTTTTTTTTTTGGGGAAAAATTTTCCCCTTCAGTCACCGAGGCTGGTGTGCAGTGGCACAATCTCGGCTCACCGCAACCTCAGCCTCCTGGGTTCAAGTGATTCTTGTGCCTCAGCCTCTTGAGTAGCTGGGAATTACAGGCACATACCACCATGCCCAGCTAATTTTTGTATTTTTAGTAGAGATGGGTTTCATCATGTTGGCCAGACTAGTCTGGAACTCCTGGCCTCAAGTGATCCACCCACCTCAGCCTCCCAAAGTGCTGAGATCACAGGCATGAGCCACCACGCCCAACCCTTTTGTGTATGAAAGATTTCATACACATCTTCCATTAAAAAGTTTTAAAAAATAAGCCTTCAGTGATGAGACTGACAGAATTTTACTGATAATGACACAATCTTGGGATATTTCTAGGCTTGCTTTTCCTCCAATTTTGGAGGAAAGTACTTTGGCAACTTAGTTCATTTTTATAATTTTAGCAAATGTTAATTATAATCTTCATGTTTTCAGATGCAACACTATTATTTAAAGAAAAGTAATTATTTTCATTAAAATTGTTAATATGTTTCTATTTGTGGAAAAACATTATTCTTCAATTTTCCAAACCTGGTTTTAAGTTTTCTTCCCTTTCCTATTATTTATTATGGTAAGAAAACTTAACATGAGAGCTATACTGATTACAAGTTTTTAAGTTCACAACAGTAGAACTTCCGGATAGTTGAATGAAGGTTCCTGGAGGGTGGTGTACCCAGGGAGTGCATGGAAGCTCTGCGTACTTCCCAAATACCTCCCAAAGTGCTGGGATTACAGGCATGAGCCACTGCACCTGGCCTAAATTTGACTATCTTATTTATTTTGTAGAGACAACATCCTGTTATGTTGCCCAAACTGGTCTCAAACTCCAGGCCTCAAGCAATTTTCCTGCCTCAGCCTTCCAAAGCGTTGGGATTACAGGCATGAGCCACTACACCTGGTCTGAGTCTATTTTAGATATCATGATACCACATATAAGTAGAATAATGCAGTATTTGTCCTTCTATAACTGGCCTATTTCACTTAGCATAATGTTCTTTTTTTCCTTTTTTTTTTTTTTGAGACAGCCTCACTGTGTCACCCAGGCTGGACTGCAATGGTGCAATGGCGCAATCTCGAATCTTGGCTCGCTGCAACCTCCCCCTCCTGGGTTCAAGCAATTCTCGTCTCAACCTCCCCAGTAGCGGGGATTATAGGTACACACCACCACGACTAGCTAATTTTTGCATTTTCAGTAGAGATGGGGTTTTACTATATTGGTCAGGCTGGTCTCTGACCTCAGGTGATTCACCTGCCTTGGTCTCCCAAAATGATTACAGGCATGAGCTCCCCGAACCTGGCCTCCCTCTTCTTTTGAACCCTGGACTCTTTGCCTTCTTCCAGTTCCACTCAATCTCTTTACTTCTTCTTGGTCCTGGTCCTAAATTACTTCCCTTATTTTCTATGAAAGAATCCATTTCACAGTGCCCACTTGATTGTTGCTGCCCAAGGGTTCTGCACATCTGGTTGCTTGCCTCAGTATACAAGTTACCAGGAAAAGGTCCAGAATCTGTGTGATCCCTGTGCAACCTCAAACATTCTGTGTGTCATGAGATGCTCAAGACCTACAGGAAATGAAGACTAAAATAGCAACACAGTGGCCAGGTGTAGTGGTTCACGCCTGTAATCCAAATACTTTGGGAGGTGTAGGTGGAAGGATCATTTGAGCTAGGAAGGTCGGGGCTGCAGTGAGCCAAGATTGTGCCACTGTACTCCAGTCCGGGTGACAGAGCAAGACTGCGTAAAAAAAACCCCCAAACCTAAAAACCAAAACCAGCAGCTTTTACCACAGTTATCCAGCAGATGTCACTAGTCAGTAATGTGATACTGTACAAACTGACAAGATTATCCAGCACAATTTCTTCTTCAAAATTTTAACTGGTGCCTCCTTTATCCAGGAATGTGACTTATTCATGAAATTGTACTTGTGAGAGACAATCTTTTCATTTCTATAAAGAAATGAAAGATCCTACTTACAGGCCTCAGGCCTTGTGCAGCCCTGCCAACCCCAACCCCTATTAGGAGTTGACACAGCCTGGTTAAGTTAGTCAGCTAGGGCTGCCATAACAAAATCCCACAGAGTAGGTGGCTTAAACAACAGAAATTTGTTGTCTCGAGGTTCTGAAGGCTGAAAGACCAGGATCAAGGAAATGGCAGGTTTGGTTTCTTCGGAGGCCTCTCTGCTGGCTTGCCTTCTTGCTGTGTCCTCTCCATAGCCTTTTCTCTGTATATGTGCACTCCTGGTGCACTCCTCTTCTTACAAGGAGATCAGTCCTATTAGATTAGGGTTCCAACCTTATGACCTCATTTCACCTTCATTATCTCTTTAAATGCCCTATCTCAGAAATATAATCACATCAGGGTTAGGACTTTGATATATGAACTTGGGGGAACCCAATTAGTCCAAAACACTGGGTTTCTAAATTATTTTGAGCAATACTTAGTAATATTTCACCTGAAGGTAGCTATGAATGGAAAAATATTGCATACTATGAAAGAACGTAAGACAAAACTCAGTATTTTACTATATAGTAAGCACATAAGCCTTAAACGGCAGGGGTGTCTGCTGAAGAGCACCTGCAATGCAGAAATGGGTGACTGACACGGCACCAGATTCTCAGTGGACTGCTCTGTTGACTGTCACAGTCATCAACAGAGTCAAAATATTCCATTCCTAAATGTGGCATGATGCCAATACACACATTTCTGATAAGTGTGCTTTGAGGTTTCAACACATTTAATAAATAAAAGTTGCGGTTTTTTTTTTTTTTTTTTTTTTTTTTTTTTTACAAAGGAGATCTTTTCTTTTCTTTCCTTTTTTCTTTTTTTGAGATGGAGTCTTACTCTGTTGCCCAGGCTGGAGTGCAATGGCATGGTCTTGACTCACTGCAACCTCTGCTTGCCATGTTCAAGCAATTCTCCTGCTTCAGTCTCCTGAGTAGGTGAGATTATAGGCAAGTGCCACCATGCCAGGCTAATTCTTGTATTTTTAGTAGAGATGGGGTATCACTATGTTGGCCAAGCTTGTCTTGAACTCTTGACCTTGTGATCTGTTGGCCTTGGCCTCCCAAAGTGTTGGGATTACAGCCATGAGCCACCATACCCAGCTGACAAAGGAGGTTTTTTAATTAAATAAAATCATACTAACATCTCCAACTCAAAAGACAGTTAATACTTATATGGGAGGGCCAGGCTCGGTGGCTCATGCCTGTAATCCCAGCACTTTGGGGAGGCCAAGGTGGGCAAATCACAAGGTCAGGAGTTCGAGGTCATCCTGGACAACATGGTGAAACCCCGTCTCTATTAAAAATATAAAAATTGGCCAGGCGTGGTGGTGCTAGCCTGTAGTCCCAGCTACTCAGGAGGCTGAGGCAGGAGAATCACTTGAACACAGAAGCTGGAGGCTGTAGTGAGCCAAGATAGTGCCACTGACTCCAGCATAGGTGACAGAGTGAGACTCTGCCTCAAAAAAAACAAACAAAAAAACAAACAAAAAAAAACAACTAATTTGGGACTACATAAGAAAGCCACATTTAAGGAATTCATAAACTACATTCACTCTATCACTTGATGTAGAGGGACTGTTCTGCTAGAATGTAGAACTTGGAAGGCACAGCTTTTCTATTTTTTGGGTGGGGGAACAGAGTCTCACTCTGTCACCCAGACTGGAGTGCAGTGGCATGATCTTGACTCACTGCAAACTCTGCTTCCTGGGTTCAAGTGATTCTCGTGTCTCAGCCTCCTAAGTAACTAGGATTACAGGTGTGGGCTACCACCCTGGGCTAATTTTTGTATTTGTTTTTATTTTATTCATTTTTTTGTTTTGTTTTTCCTTTTTTTGAGATGGAGTCTCGTTCAGTCGCTCAGGCTGGAGTGCAGTAGTGAGATCTCAGTTCACTGCAACCTCTGCCAAGGGTCAAGTGATTCTCCTGCCTCAGCCTCCTGAGTAGCTGGGACTACAGGCGCACACCACCATGGCCAGCTAATTTTTGTATTTTTAGTAGAGACAGGGTTTCACCATGTTGGCCAGGATGGTCTCTACATCCGGACCTCATGATCCACCCACCTTGGTCTCCCAAAGTGCTGGGATTACAGGCGTGAGCCATTGCACCTGGCCTAATTAATTTTTTTGAGTTGGAATTTCACTCTTGTCACCCAGGCTGAAGTGCAATGGCATGATCTCAGTTTACCACAATCTCCGCCTACCAGGTTCAAGCGATTCTCCTGCCTCAGTCTCCCAAATAGCTGGGATTACAGGTGCCCACCATCATGCTTGTCTAATTTTTGTTATTTTTAGTAGAGATGGGGTTTCACCATGTTGGCCAGGCTAGTCTCAAACTCCTGACCTCAGGTGATTCACCCACCTCAGCCTCCCAAAGTGCTGGGATTACAGGCGTAAGCCACCCCACCTGGCCTAATTTTGTATATTTAGTTGAGACAGGGTTTCACCATGTTGTTCTGGCTGGTCTCAAACTCCTGACCTCAGGTGATGTGCCCACCTCAGCCACCCAAAATGCAGGTATTATAGGCATGAGCCATCATGCCTGGCCTAATTTTGTATTTTTTACTAGAGTTGGGGTTTCACCATGTTGGTCAGGCTGGTCTCAAACTCTTGACCTCAGCTGATCCACCTGCCTCAGTCTCCCAAAGTGTTGGGATTACAGGCGTTAGCCACCAAGCCCAGCCAAATTTTTGTATTTGTAGCAGAGATATTTCACCATGTCGACCAGGCTGGTGTCAAACTCCCGACCTCAAGTGATCCACCCACCTTGGCATCCCAAAGTAGTGAGATTACAAGCATGAGCCATCACGCCCAGTGTGAAAAAGGTGTCCTTTAAATGGAGGTCTGAAGAATGTGAGTGAGCAAACAACAAAGGTAATTTTGGTGGGATCCAGAAGCAAAAGTCTGATTAGATTCTTACCACTGAGTTTAAAAGGAAAAAAGCCGGGCGCGGTGGCTCAAGCCTGTAATCCCAGCACTTTGGGAGGCAGAGGCGGGTGGATCACGAGGTCAAGAGATCGAGACCATCCTGGTCAACATGGTGAAACCCCGTCTCTACTAAAAATACAAAAAATTAGCTGGGCATGGTGGTGCGTGCCTGTAATCCCAACTACTCAGGAGGCTGAGGCAGGAGAATTGCCTGAACCCAGGAGGCGGAGGTTGCGGTGAGCCGAGATCGCGCCATTGCACTCCAGCCTGGGTAACATGAGGGAAACTCCGTCTAAAAAAAAAAAAAAAAAAGGAAAAAAAAGTCTGATTAAAATGGGCTTAAAAGGCCAGGAGTTCAAGGCAAGCCTGACCAAAATGGTAAAATCCCGTCTCTACTAAAAATACAAAAATTAGCCAGGCATGGTGGCACACACTTGTAATCCCAACTGCTCAGGAGACTGAGGCACAGGAATCACTTGAACCTGTGGTGCAGTGAGACGAGACCACACCACTACATTCCAGCATGAGTGACACAGTGAGACCCTGTCTCAAAAAAAAAAAAAAAAAAAAAATAGAAGAAAAGCAACTAGAAACAGCAAATACAAATAGCTCCTTCAAGTGGTTTTGCTTTAAAGGTATGGAGAGAAAAAGGTTGGAGAGAAAACAACAGTCAAAAAAAGTTTATTTTTTAAGAAGACAGAGCCAGCGATATATTTCTTTGCTAAAAGAATAATTCAGTAAAAAGATAAAAAATTATGCAAGAAACAAGCTAACACCTAAAAGATGAAGGGATGCGATCTAACACAGATGCACACTGTAAACTCATAGGTAGGCAAGGAACAGAAATGGTGATGGAACTCTGGAAATTCTCTCCTGTTTTCCTATTTTCTTGGTTAAACAGAGAACAAGCCATCTGCTAAGGGTGAGGGAGGAGGTACAGGGGGTTTGAGAAGGGGAAGGTATGAAAGACTTATCTAGGAGAACAGAAGAGTAAAAAGAGCATGGAAAAAGTGTCTTACACCTGTAATCTCAACACTGGGAGGCCAAGGCAGGAGCATAGTTTGAAACCAGGAGTTTGAGACCAGCCTGGGCAACAAAGGCAGACCTTGTCTCTACAAAAAATAAATTAGCTGGGCATGGTGGTGCACGCTTGTCATCCCAGCTACTTGGGAGGTTGAGGCAGGAGGATCCCCTAAGCCCAAGACTTCAAGGCTGCAGTAAGCTGGACAACAGAAGGAGAACTCATCTCTAATACATATATAGATATATATATTATACAGATATATAGATATATATATTATATATCATATATATATATATATTTGGATATTATATATTTATCTCGGTTATTTATTTATGTGACAAAGTCTTGCTCTTGTCACCCAGGATGGAGTGCAATGGTGCAATCTCAGCTCACTGCAATCTCCACTTCCCGAGTTCAAGCAATTCTCCTGCCTCAGCCTCCTGAGTAGCTGAATTACAGGCACCCGCCACTATGCCCATCAATTTTTTGAATTTTTAGTAGAGACAGGGTTTCACCATGTTGGCCAGGTTGGTCTCCTGACCTCAGGTGATCCAACCGCCTCAGCCTCCCAAAGTGCTGGGATTACAGGCATTAGCCACCATGCCCAGCTTGCTTGTTTATTTAGAAATGGAGTCTCACTCTGTTCCCCAAGCTTAGAGTGCAACAGCGCAATCTTGGCTCACTGCAACCTCTGCCTCCTGGGTTCAAGCAATTCTCCTGTCTCAGCCTCCTGAGTAGCTGGGACTACAGGCGCCCACCACCACACCTGGCTAATTTTTGTGTTTTTAGTAGAGACATATTGGTCTCTACTAAAATCTACCATATTGGTCAAACTGGTCTCGAACTCCTGACCTCTGGTGATCCACCCACCTCAGCCTCCCAAATTGCTGAGATTACAGGCATGAGCCACCGCACCCGGCTTATTATTTATTTGTTTGTTTATTTGAGATCGAGTCTCCCTCTGTTGCTCAGGCTGGAGTGCAGTGGCATGATCTTGGCTCACTGCAACCTCTGCCTTCCAGGTTCATGAAATTCTCCCATCTCACCCTCCCAAGTAGCTGGGACTACAGACGCCAACCACCACACGCAGTTAATTTTCGTATTTTTAGTAGAGACAGTTTCACCCTATCGGTCAGGCAGGTCTTGAACTCCTGACCTCAGGTGATCCACCCGCCTCGGCCTTCCAAAGTGCTGGGACCACTGCGCCTGGCCTAAAATTTATTTTAAAAGGCTGGATGCGGTGGCTCATGCTGGGAAGCTGAGGCAGGTGGATTACCTGAGGCCAGGAGTTCAAGACCAGTATGGCCAACATGGTGAAACCTCATTTCTACTAAAGAAAATAATATAAAAATTAGGCTGACATGTGAGAATCATTTCAACCCAGGAGGTAAAGATTGCAGTGAGCCACGATTGTGCCACTCACCACACCCTAGCCTAGACAACAGGGAGAGATTGTCTCAAAACAATTTGTTAAAATAAATAAATAAATAAATAAAATAAAAAAAAAGCATGGGAAAACAGCATGACTGCTAGTATCAAGAGCCTACTACAAGTTAATAATCATGAACTGAAAGTAAGATCAGTCAATAAGGTTATCTATTTTCCTCCAATCAGACTCAGCTATTATTGGTGCAGGTACAAAGTGGAGAATTGAACCTAATCAAAGTAGGTTTAGCAAAGCAAGTGAAAAAGGAAAAGTAAGGCCAGACATGGTGGCTCACACCTGTAAAACTAGCACTTTGGGAGGCCACGGCAAGTGGATTGACTGCACTGAGGAATTCAGGACCAGCCTGGGCAACATGGTGAAACCCTGTCTCTACCAAAAATATAAAAATTAGCAAGGCACTGTAGCATGCACCTGTGGTCTCAGCAACTCAGGAGGCTGAGGTGGGAGGAGCACTGGAGCCTGGGAAATTGAGGCTGCAATGAGCTGTGATCATGCCACTGCACTCCAGCCTAGATAAACAGTGAGACCTTGTTTCAAAAATTAAAAATAATAATTTTTTAAAAGGGAAAAGCAAATTTAGGGTATGTGCCGGGAAGCGATTATAATCATTGACTCAGGAATTTAAGGTTAGTAAGGAAGAAGTGAGGAATAGTGAAAAGATGGCAGAGTCAACAAGTTATCCAGGTTTGAGTAGGACAGCAAAGGAGCTGAGAAGACAGCAGGCAGTGGTTGCAGAATGGGACCACTCACTGAAATTATGAAGAGTTGCAATGCTTGTCATACCAGAGTATGACCATTCGGAGTTAGTGGCTGAAGTACGGTAGACAACTGGAGAGCAAGATCCCTGGAGGAGAGGAAGTCAAAGAATGGAAGGGCAGATATTGGAAGAATCATCTATATGTGGAAATAACAAGGAACAACCTGGCAATTGTTGGATGACTAAAACAAGGAGGAGCAGTGGCTGGTAAAACCTAAGTTTTATTTTTTAAAGACAAAATCTCACTCTGTTACCCAGGCTGGAGTACAGTGGAACGATCACAGCTCACTGCAGCCTTGACCTCCCAGGCTCAAGCAATCTTCCTAATTCAGCCTCCCAAGCAGCTAGGGCTACATGTGTGCACCATCACGTCCAGCTAATTTTTTAAATTTTTTGAGAGATAGGGTCTCACTGTAGTACCCCAGCTGGTATCAAACTCCTAGGCTCACGCAATCCTCCTGTCTCAGCCTCCCAAAGTGCTGGGATTACAGGTGTGAGCCACCATGTCCAGCCATAATGTGAAGTTTTAAACTGAAGGTTTCATGGAAACAAACTCCAATGTGAAAGCAAAAATAAATAAATAAATAAACTGAAGGTTTCAGGGAAAAGGGAGAGAGAATGGTCCAGAAGCAGCTATGAGAATCAACAGAGACATTCACTCATTTCCTGTCAGTGTTACAAGGAAGAGGAAAGAGCCATTGTTTGAGAAACCTACAAGGAAAGCAAAGCTTCAGCAACAGCTGGAAAGTGAAAGATGCCCTGAGAAAACAGAGTGAGTATTTGGGGGATGTAGCTGAAAACTAACCAAGAGTTCCAAAGGGTACGAGAAAGATCATTAGAGATAGCCAGGGTGGTACTTAGGATCCATGCTACCTTTGGGCATAATCATGGTGTGGACTTCACTCAAAGTGTTATTTTGAAGATTATATTCAACAATACAAGGAAAGTATTTAGAAAGTCCTTAAAACTGTGCATCTAGCACATAGTCTGCACGTAAAAAAATGTTATGTATAATTACAAGATACTTTTCATATGATTACAGAATACTTTCTCTCCTGTATCATCCTATCAAATTCTTTGAAAATCTTTTATTTTCATTTAACATTTCAATGATATGAAAAGGTTTTAAATCCTAAGATTATAAAATCTAAGAAGGGGGGGAATATCATGTACTTGTCTGAGTGTTCCACAAGGTTCACGATCTGAACAACACTGGCAGAGGGTCAAGTAGCAATTCACAAACCAATACCAACTGTGACCTCAGGAGGAGGTGTCACTATATTCTGCATCTCCCAGACCTACCTTACAGATGTCAAGGGATTTAACTAATCTTTCAGAGGAAAAAAAGGTGCAGGGCAGAGATGAACAGAAATGGAAGAAAATATCTCATGAATATCAAACTAACCTTAATCCCTACTCTCAGGACATTGACTCTCTGAACATAATATACTCTTCAACTCCTTTCAACAGATTGTGGTGTAGAATGACAACAAAGGCTTTCTGAAAACATAAATGAGCCTATTTTCTCAAAGACAAGGATTGAGGGATAGAAAAATGATTCCTAGCCCTATGAGGAATAGGTCAGATGACAATTTCAAATCAAGAATCCTTCCTAAAACAAAGGAATATAAAAGAACAATGTGATACATACCACTTGCCTAGCAATTCTGAAACACATTAATATTCCACTCTGCTACCAAATTCCAGATTTATCAAAAAGTCAAATACTTTAAGAAAAACTTTCATAAAATATATTTACCAGCTCTATGAAAAAAAGGGGAGCCTTCTCAGAAACAATCTTTTTATTTGCTTCATTATCAATGCAAACATTAAAAAAAAAAAGATAAGCACATTCAATAAATATTTACTGAGTGGCTGCTATGTACCCAGCAGTGTTTGAGGTATCAGTCATATATTAACATCTCTAACTCGCATAACCACCTAGAGAAATTTTGCATTAAAAATTTCAAAACGTCAAAAAAAAAAATAAATAAACCCAGATAAAACATTTACCCAAACTTATTATTGTTTTGTTTTGTTTTGTTTGAGACGGATTCTTGCTCTGTCGCCAGGCTGGAGTGCAGTGGTGTGCTCTCGGCTCACTGCAACTTCTGCCTCCCAGGTTCAAGCAATTCTTCCGCCTCAGCCTCCTGAGTAGCTGGGACTACAGGTGCGTGCCACCACACCCGGCTAATTTTTGTATTCTTAGTAGAGATGGGGTTTTACCATGTTGGCCAGGATGGTCTCGATCTCTTGACCTCGTAATCCGCTTGCCTCGGCCTCCCAAAGTCCTGGGATTACAGGTATGAGCCACTGCACTTGGCCACTTTTAAAATAATATGGACTATACCAGATAAAAGGGCAAACACATTACCAAACTAGTCCCATATAAAAAAATACAAATTTGGAAAGCGTTCTATTTTTTTCTTTTTGAGATGGAGTCTCACTCTGTTGCCCAGGCTGGAGTGCAATGGCATAATTTTGGCTCACTGCAACCTCTGCCTCCTGGGTTCAAGGGATTCTCCTGCCTCAGCCTCCTGAGTAGCTGGGATTACAGGTGCGCGCAACTGCATGCAGCTAATTTTTATGTTTTTAGTAGAGACAGGGTTTCACCCTGTTGGCCATATTGGTCTCGAACTCCTGACATCGTGATACACCTGCCTTGGCCTCCCAAATCACTGGGATTACAGGTATGAGCCACTGCACCCAGCCAGCATTCATTTTTTTAACAACCAAAGGAAATGGTATATAAAATGATGTGAAGTACTATTTTACATCTAAATTCCGTATTATTGAGATAGTGGTGGAAAAGAGGCATGTACAGGGTGCCTTTCTCCAAGCAGCCTAATCTGTGGACTTTCTCTAGAAAACATGACAGAAAAAGCCAAGGCAATGCTTAGTCTCTGACCAGAGAAAGCCACTTCTAGCACCAAAACTAAGGAAATAATTCAAGTGGCTAAAAAATGTATATGTAAGAGTTAATGGCAGCATAAGCTAGAATACCAGAAACAGTAATAAGAAAAATCATTTTTTCTTGGGTCTGGTGACTCACGCGTGTAATCCCAGCACTTTGGGAGACTGAGGCAGGTGGATCATGAGGTCAGGAGTTTGAGACCAGACTGGCCAACATGGTGAAACCCTGTCTCTACTAAAAATACAAAAATTAGCTGGGCATGGTGGTATGTGCCTATAATTCCAGCTACTTGGGAGGCTGAGGCAGGAGAATTACTTGAAACAGGACCCGGGAGGCAGAACTTGCATTGAACCAAGATCGCGCCACTGCACTCCAGCCTGGGCTACAGAGTGAGACTCCCCATCTCAAAAAAATAAATAAATAAATATATAAAAATCGTTTTTTAAAGCTGTAATGATAAACATGAAAAAACAGTAATAACATAAATGTAAAGAGACAAACTATACCAGTTATAGCAATATAAAATATGTACATACATACTCAGAACTTAAAACGAAAACAGAATAAAGAAACCATAGGTAATTTTACTGTTAGTATAATGTTTTGTAATGGGAGCTTATCTTTTTATTCAAAATATCTGTTTTTAAATATATTCCTAACTTAAAATAGCATTTTAGTAGTATATTATGAAATAGAACACATACCTGATACTCGTCTATTAAATCTGCTAGGAACTGGAACTGCAAAATAAAGAAGCAACATTTAGTCATTATGTCACCAGGCCCCATTTTTATCCTCCCGTTTTGCAAAAGTCTTTTACAATAGACCTAAGCCCCTCAAAACCAAGCGGTGGGTCAGTTCATAGTCTTCCATACTCAATCACAAATAGTTGTTCAATGTGATATTAAGACAATACAGAAAATACAATATTTATTTGAAAACAAACACTTTATAACTTCAATGTACTCAACCTGGCAATTTTATTTCTGCTCACATCTATATTCCATCTAATTTGTATCATTCCAACTGAATAAGAAGTCTACCAAATTTATTGATATGATATAAAGTAGTGAAATTTTCTTCCTTAATATTCTTTCAGTCAGGTGAGGTGGCTCACGCCTGTAATCCCAGCACTTTGGGAAGGCAACGAGGGCAGATCACTTGAGGTCAGGAGTTCAAGACCAGCCTGGCCAACATGGTGAAACCCCATTTTCTATTAAATATACAAAAAAACCGGCCAGGCATGGTGGCACATGCCTGTAATCCCTCCCTACTCAGGAGACTGAGGCACAAGAATCACTTGAACCCCAGGAGGCAGAGATTACAGTGAGCTGAGATTGTGCCACACTGCACTTGAGCCTGGATGACAGAGGGAGACTCTGTCTCAACAAATACATAAATTTCTTTAAAGATAATCCTGGGGGAGGGGGAAGGGAGACAATCCCCAGATTTGCTAGATAATAGTATATATACTGCATTTAAAAATAACTTAGGTAAGGCGCAGTGGTTCATGCCTGTAATCCCAGCACTTTGGGAGGCCGAGGCAGGCAGATCACCTGAGGTCCGGAGTTTGAGACTAGCCTGGCCAACATGGTGAAACCCAGTCTCTACTAAAAGTAAAAAAAGTAGCCAGGTATGATAGTGCATGCCTGTAATCCCATCTACTTGGGAGGCTGATTCAGGAGAATCCGTTGAACCCAAGGAGGTGGAGGTTGCAGTGAGCCAAGATTGAGCCACTGCACTCCAGTCTGGGTGACAGAGCGAGACTCCATCTCAAAATAAATAAATAAAACTTAAAGAGTATTAAACTGAAATTAAAAGTCAATTAACTATTAAGTTATACTCCCTCTTCCCCCCCAGCAATATGGGTAAGTTTTCACCTGCCCATGGACAGTACGTTTGTCAGAAAAATGTACATCTTTATGTCAAAAAAAAAAAAAACCCACAGACTTTTCTGTTTGGTTTTTTTTTTTTTTTTTAACTTTTCACCTATCATTTTATTTCTCATTGTTCCCTAAATTCTTACTACTAAACCATATTATCTGCATAAGGTTTTTTCCTAACTTTCGAAGCTTAATCTGATTATTTTTATTTTTTCTTTCTTTCTTTCTTTCTTTTTTTTTTTTTGATACAGTCTCACTCTGTCACCCAGGCTGAATGAAGTGTAATGGAGCAATCTTGGCTCACTGCAACTTCTGCCTCCGGGTTCAAGCCATTCTCCTGTTTCAGCCTCCTGAGTAGCTGCAATAACAGGTGCCCACTACCACGCTGGCTAATTTTTATATTTTTAGTAGAGACAGGGTTTCACTATGTTGGCCAGTCTGGTCTCAAACTCCTAACCTCAAGTGATTCACTCGCCTCAGGCTCCCAAAGTGCTGGGATCACAGGCATGAGCCACCACACCCAGCCAAGATTATTTTTATTTTTTAAAAAACACATAAAATGCCCAGACTCGGTGGCTCACACCTGTAATTCCAGCACTTTGGGAGGCTGAGGCGGGCGAATCACTAGGTCAGGAGATTGAGACCATCCTGGCCAACACGGTGAAACCCTGTCTCTACTAAAAATACAAAAATTTGCTGGGCATAGTGGTGCATGCTTGTAATCCCAGCGGCTTGGGAGGCTGAGGCATCAGAATCCCTTGAACTGGGAGTTGGAGATTGCAGTGAGCCAAGATCACAGCACTGTACTCCAGCCTGGCAACAGAGCGAGACTCCATAAACACACACACACACACACACACACACACACACACACACACACACACACCCACCCACCCTCTAAAAAAGAAAAAAGAAAAATATGCACATTAGGTAAAAACAAACTGAAGATGGCTCAGGGAGACAAAATTAATTTAAGACCTCTGCAACAAAAATCGGCCCAGGAAGGAGGCAAATGCTAATTTATCATACAACTAGAATTATCTAGAACCAAGAGCCAATAATTTCCTTTGATCATTTGAAACACATGTGCCTGGATGGACCCGGTGGCTCATGTGTGTAATTCCAGCCCTTTGGGAAGCTGAGACAGGAGGATCGCTTGAGCCCAGGAGTTTGAGACCAGCCCGGGCAACACAGTGAAATCCCATCTTTACCAAAAAAAAAAAAAAAAATTATCCAGGAATTGTGGTGTGGGCCTGTAGTTCCAGTTCCTCAGGGGGCTAAGGTGAGAGGTTCACCTGAGCCCAGGGAGATAGAGGCTGCAGTGAGCCGTGATCTCACCTGAGACAGGCACTCCAGCCTGTCACTGGTAGACAGATGATATACCAGTTTAGGTCCTCAATCAAGATCTCTGAGGATTTCTATAATTAAAGCCCCAGTGAACATGACTATACTACCTAAAATTATAAAACATACAATGAAACAATTTAGCATGGGTACCACAGGGAATATCTCAAAGGGTTAGATAAAAAGATTACAGAAGTATTATAAAATAGGAACAGTAGGGGCCGGGCGCAGTGGCTCAAGCCTGTAATCCCAGCACTTTGGGAGGCCGAGGCGGGTGGATCATGAGGTCAAGAGATCGAGGCCATCCTGGTCAACATGGTGAAACCCTGTCTCTACTAAAAATACAAAAAATTAACTGGGCATGGTGGCGCGTGCCTGTAATCCCAGCTGCTCAGGAGGCTGAGGCAGGAGAATTGCCTGAACCCAGGAGGCGGAGGTTGCGGTGAGCCGAGATCGCGCCATTGCACTCCAGCCTGGGTAACATGAGTGAAACTCCGTCTCAAAAAAAAAAAATAATAATAAGAACAGTGTATTTAAAACAAAGCCATAAAAAAGGAAGCAAAAAAATTTAAAAAATTTAAAAAGTAAAAGCATAAAGAAAAATTAAGATATGATTAAAAATGACCAGGGATGAGAGGATTGCTTGAGGCCAGAAGTTCAAGACAGGCCTGGGCATCATGGAGAAACCCCGTCTCTAGAAAAATCAGCCAGACGTGGTAGCACGTGCCTACTGTCCCAGCTACTTGGGAGGGAGAATCACATGAGCCCAGAGAGGTCAAGGCTGCAATGAGTTGTCATCATGCCACTGCACTCCACTCCAACCTGGGTGACACTTGAGACTTTGTCTCAAAAAACAAAAAATTAAAATAAAATTTAAAAAAAAGGGAAATAAAAAAAAATTGAACTTCTAAGGAAAAAGGTATTCACTGAAATTAAAAACTGTAATGCCAGGCACTTTCTCTCAGAACATAATATCTTAAAATGCTGGAAAAATAATTTTAAAACATAATGACCAACAACCTATCACAACAATATTAATTTATATATAGATGTAAATTAAAAGGGAAATTAGAAGGCAGGCCACGGTGACTCATGCCTGTAATCCCAGCACTTTGGGAGGCCAAGGCGGGCAGATCACAAGGTCAAGAGATTGAGACCATCCTGGCCAACATGGTGAAACCCTGTCTCTACTAAAAATACAAAAATTAGCTGGGCATGGTGGCATGCACTGGTAGTCCCAGCCAGTCAGGAGGCTGAGCCAGAAGAATTGCTTAAACCCAGGAGGCGGAGGTTGCAGTGAGCCGAGATTGCGCCACTGCACTCCAGCCTGGTGCCTAGTGACGGAGAGAGACTCTGTCTCAAAAAAAAAAAAAAAAAGGGGGGGAGGGGAATTAGGAAACAAAACAAAAACAATGTAACAAAATTTAGGGATGCACCGAAAGCTGTGCTAAGAGTAAAATTTATGGTTATAAATTCCTACAATTAAAAAAAAGCAGTATGTCTTTTTTGAGACTGAGTCTTGCTCTGTTGCCCAGTCTGGAGTACAGTGGTGTGATCTTGGCTTACTGCAACCTCTGCCTCCTAGGTTCAAGTGATTCTCCTGCCTCAGCTTCCTGAGTAGCTGGGATTACAGGCATATGCCACCATGCTCAGCTAATTTTTATATTTTTTGGTAGAGATCGGATTTCACCAAGTTGGCCAGGCTGGTCCTGAACTCCTGACCTCAAGTGATCCACCAACCCCGGACTCCCAAAGTGCTGGGATTACAACGTGAGCCACCGTGCCCGGCCTGCAACTGTTATTATTATTATTTATTTTTTTTGAGACAGAATTTCACTTGTTTCCCAGGCTGGAGTGCAATGGCACAATCTCGGCTCACTGCAGCCTCCACCTCCTGGGTGCAAGCAATTCTCCTGCCTTAGCCTCCTGAGCAGCTGGGAATGCAGGCGCCCGCCACTATGCCTGGCTAATTTTTTTTGTACTTTTAGTAGAGATGGAGTTTCTCCAATTTGGCCAGTCTGGTCTCGAACTCCTGGCCTTGGGTGATCCACCCACCTCTGCCTCCCAAAGTGCTAAGACTACAAGTGTGAGCCACCATGCCTGAGCTGATTTTTGTATTTTTAGTAGAGATGGGGTTTTATCATGTTGACCAGGCTGGTCTCCAACTACTGACCGTCAAGTGATCCACCCACCTAGGCATCCCAAAGTGCTAGGATTACAGGCATGAGCCACTGCGTCCGACCTCATAGTGTTCTTCTATATTAATTCCTTCAACTCTAAATTTAAAATAAAAAAGAGCTCAATATTGTTTGGTGCCTAATACATATTCATTCATTCAACAGATAGTTACTGAGCCTTCCTATAACAAGCACTGTGATATCCAGCAAGGAAATAGAGGTGATTTTATACTGTCTCTTGTCTACAAAGACCTTTTAGGATCTAGTAGAAAAATCAACAACAACAAAATCATAACAGTATGATATATACTATAACAGAGTGCTCTGAGAGAGAGAGAGGAGGTAGGTCCTGGGTCTAGATAGCATAAGATCTAAATATGGTTGGGCTAGAAAGTAAGCGAGCTTGTGATTTCAAGAAATGAAAGAAGTGTGTTATGGCATGAGTATGAGCAATGTGGGAAAAAGAGTACAGATATCAAGGTGAAACAATCTGGAAGCCATCCTCCTGGCACAGCAATATTCAGAAGAGTTAAACTGGTTGTTCAACGGTATCCCCTTGTCTCCTTCACCTGACAGAGGGGGGCAGGAACAAACATACAAAGTACTTGATAAAGATTATCTTGGAGGTAACCGAAAAGCCAGTAGTAGTAGTCTGGAGACTAGCAAAACTTAACAGGAGAGGAAGTCATAATTGAGGAAAGGGGAAAGAAAGATCCTTCTATCCAGAACCAGGCAATGACAAGGAAGTCCTCCAGTATGGAACACCTGTCCTCTTAATCCATTGATTCCGCACCTGCAGGCTCCCTGCTTCCACCACCGCCCCCCACAACAACTCCAGTCCTGAACAGCTATAAGAACGCTGGAGGCCAGTGCAGTGGCTAACACCTGTAATCCTAGCACTTTGGGAGGCCGAGGCGGGCAGACCACCTCAGGTCGAGAACTACGAGACCAAACCCCATCACTACTAAAAATACAAAATTAGCTAGGTATGGTGGTACAGGCCTGTAATCCCAGCTACTCAGGAGGCTGAGGCAGGAGAATCGCTTGAATTCGGGAGGTGGAGGTTGCAGTAAGCCGAGTTCAAGTCATTGCACTCCAGCCTGGGCAACAAGAGCAAAAACTCCGTCTCAAAAAAAAAAAAAAAAAAGAAATGCTGGAAAGAGGGTGAGACTTGGGCACCCCAAACAAAGTGGAATTGAGGAGAATCATTTTGGTTTTGTTTTTGTATGTGGTTATTTTATTTTTGAGCTACAGTCTTGCTCTATTGTCTAGGCTGGAGGATAGTAGCACAATCTTGGCTCACTGCAACCTCCACCTCCTGAGTTCAAGCAATTCTTGTGCCTCAGCCACCTGAGTAACTAGGACTACAGGTGCACACCAATATGCTCAGCTAATTTTTTTTTTTTTTTTTTTTTTAGGTAAGTTTTGCTCTTGTTGCCCAGGCTGGAGTGCAATGGCTCAGTCTCGGCTCACTGCGACCTCCGCCTCCTGGGTTCAAGTGATTCTCCTGCCTCAGCCTTCCAAGTAGATGGGAGTACAGGCAACTGCCACCACACCCAGCTAATTTTTTTGTATTTTTTTAGTAGAGATGGGGTTTCAGCATGTTGGCCAGGCTACTCTTGAACTCCTGACCTCAGGTGATCTGCCTGCCTCGGCCACCCAAAGTGCTGGGATTACAGGCATGGGCCACCGTGCTCGGCCTGTTAATTTTTGTATTTTTTTTCATAGAGACAGGGTTTCGCCTCATTGGCCAGGCTGGTCATGGACTCCTGGCCTCAAGTGATCCACCCACCTTGGCCTCCCAAAGTGCTAGGAGTACAGCTGTAAGCCATCACGCCCAGCCAAGCAGAAACATTTTGAAATGTTCCCCGTGAGTAGATCAGCAGTGGACACCGAACTCCTGTTACAATATGAAGTACCTGGGGCAAAAGGAGTCATTGCAGAATAGTATGTATAAAGATCACTTTGGCTACAGTTAACAAACAAAGGTAATGGCTTAGGTTAGATGTGTGGCTTATGAAAAGAAGGAAAACAAATAGATTCCAGAGGTGAGATAAAAATCTATACAGTTTAAACTGAGTGCTGTGGCTCATGCCTGTAATCCCATAATCCCAGCATCTGGGAGGCCAAGGCAGGTGAATCACTTGAGGTCAGGAGTTCAACACCAGCCTGGCAAACATGGGTGAAACCCTGTCTCTACTAAAAATACAAAAAAAAAAAAAAAAAA
>NW_022436963.1:432917-470501 GCF_009761245.1 Sapajus apella
CTCAAGCCTGTAATCCCAGCACTTTGGGAGGCCGAGGCGGGTGGATCCCGAGGTCAAGAGATTGAGACCGTCCTGGTCAACATGGTGAAACCCCGTCTCTACTAAAACTACGAAAAATTAGCTGGGCATGGTGGTGCGTGCCTGTAATCCCAGCTACTCAGGAGGCTGAGGCAGGAGAATTGCCTGAACCCAGGAGGCGGAGGTTGCGGTGAGCCGAGATCGCGCCATTGCACTCCAGCCTGGGTAACAAGAGTGAAACTCCGTCTCAAAAAAAAAAAAAAAAAAAAAAAAAAAGAACTATACAATTTAGTGACAGACACAATGTATCAGTGCTTGCTCTACAAATGCCAATCAAATGAAATTATATACCTACAATTATGAAAGACAAAGTATTCAATATGGATCTCATTCAATCTATAAATAAAGGTGCTGTCATAAATTCTAAAATCATAAAATGTCAAACTTACAAAGTATATATGAAGTCATCTGGTCTAGCCATGACAACTAGGCTTCGTCTCACATGGCAACTCTAATTGAAGTTGCAGATCCACCTGAGTCATTCTAGACTCCTTCCTGTCACTACTCACATCTACTTCATTAACAATTCCATCTGTTCTCCTTCCCACTTCATCTCTTAAATCAGTCTACCTTTCTTGATCTCCACTGTCATCCTAGTCTGAGGCACATCATTTCATGCTTGGATAATTTGCAGTATTCTCCAAACCTTCTCTCCCATTGCCAATCAATTCTCCTCACAGTTATCAGAGTGATCTTAAAATTGAGAAGGACAATTTGACAGTCTCTGTCAAAAATTTAAATGTAAACTCCCTTTAACCCAGCAACAATTCCAGTTCTAGGAATATGTTCTAAATAAAACTCACATATGGAGAGAAATACATATGTATGTGTGCTGTTTATACGTATATACACATTATATATACAAATATATACATGTATTTGTATATATAGTTATCCCTTAGTATCCATAGGGAATTAGACCTAGTATCCATAGGGAATTAGGCCCCCATGGATACCAAACTCTGAAGATACTCAAGTTACTGATATAAAATAGCACAGTAAGGCCAGGCATGGTGGGTCACACCTGTAATCCCAGCACTTTGGGAGGCCGAGGCAGGTGGATCACAAGGTTGGGAGTTCGAGACCAGCCTAACCAACATGGTGAAACCCCACCTGTAAAAAAAGAATAAAAAGCAAAACAAAAACAAAAACAGTATTTGCATATAACCTACACATATCTTCCTAATCTCTAGATTACTTATAATGCCTACTAATATGCCTATACACCACTTCATTTTTGTGGATTTAATGTAGTACTTGACAGCAAATTCAAGTTTTTGCTTTTTAGAATTTTTTTCCCCAAAATATTTGCATGATGGCATCACCACACTTCAGCCTGAGTGACAAAGTAAGGCTGTTTCTAAAATATATATTTTTAATTTTAATAATTTTTAAAAATGGGGCAGGTGCAGTGGCTCAAGTCTGTAATCCCAGCATTTTCGGAGGCCAAGATGGAAGGATCACCAGCCTGAGCCATATAATAAGACCTCATCTCTACAAAAACAAAAAAAAATTAATTAGCTAGGCACAGTGGCTAATGCCTGTAGTCACAGCTATCTCAGAGGCTGAGATGGGAGGATGGTTTGAGCCTGGGAGGACAAGGCTGCAATGAACTACGATCATGCCACTGCATTCTAGCCTAGGTGACAGAGGAAAAGACCCTGTCTTCAGCCATAAGAAGGACTCGTTACTGACATATCCACCTTGGATGAATCCCAAAAACATTTAAATGAAAGCAGCCAGACACACAAAAAAATCACATATTGCATGATTCCTTTTATGTGAAATATCCAGAATAATTAATCCACAGAGGCATGCCAACTGATGGTTGCCAGGAGATAAAAGAAGGCGAGAATGAAAAGTGATTATTTATTGGGTACAAGTTGTTCTTCTGAGACGAATAAAAGATTTTGCAACTAGAGAGCTACAGTGGGTGCATAACATTGTGAATGCACAAAATGCTGCAAAATTATACACTTTAAAAAGATTATATGTTATCTGAATGTCACCTCAATTTTTTAAAAAGGCATTACACTAAGTAAAAAATGAGCCAGGCTCAAAAAAGACCACATATTGAATGATTCCATTTACATAAAATACCCAGAAAAGTTAAAACTAGAAAAACACAAAGTAGATTAGCGGTAGGCGGGGTTGGAGAGGGAATGGGGAGTGAGTGCAAATAGACACAAATGAGGGACCTTTGGGGATGATAAAATGTTCTCTTGCTTATAGCCATTACTGGGTAGTGAATTTTTTTTTTTTTTTTTTTGAGACAGAATTTCACTCATGTTACCCAGGCTGGAGTGCAATGGCGCGATCTCGGCTCACCGCAACCTCCGCCTCCTGGGTTCAGGCAATTCTCCTGCCTCAGCCTCCTGAGTAGCTGGGATTACAGGCACGCGCCACCATGCCCAGCTAATTTTTTGTATTTTTAGTAGAGACGGGGTTTCACCGTGTTGACCAGGATGGTCTCGATCTCTTGACCTCGTGATCCACCCGCCTCGGCCTCCCAAAGTGGTGGGATTACAGGCTTGAGCCACCGCGCCCGGCCGATAGTGAATTTAAAAAAAAAAAAAGAAAAGAAGATAAGATTTTCTCAAAGTGTGGTCATAGCTGCATGTCTGCAAGTTTACTAAAAATAAATTGTATGCTTAGAATGGGTAAATTTTAGAATATATTAATTACATCTTAATAAAACTCTTTAAAAGAAAAAACTATTGAAGGTCCTTCACCATGAGTCATGTCAATTTAAAGTACAAGGAAAATAGGAAGGAAAAGAAAAAGAGTAAAGAGATGTAGACATAAGCAGAAAAAAACAGGACATTTTTCATCCATTTAGTAAATATTTACTATATGCTAGACACTGAGATTAGGGAGGGGGCAAAACAAACCATCTGTGCTCAAGGAGCTTATAATCTAATTGTGACAAACAATAAACAAGCACATCCTATAACACAAGGCAGCAATGACTCATTAAGTTCAGAGGGGTAGTAACAGGAAGAAAATAATTTACCACATCATTTATTCATTTAGTGTTACAGGCAATTTTGAGCAGAAAAAGCTTTTACTACTTCATTTGAAGCCTTATGTTCTATTTAAACTTGAAAACATTTAGTTCTGAAATACACGTGGATTTTTTAAACTCGGAGAAATCTGTAAACATAACTGTCTTCTACAGACAGCAAAAGTTTGTCTAATCTTGTGTTAGTCACATGGTCAAATTAGACATAATGCTCCATACATATTGAAGCACAAAGAAGTATCTTTAGTTCTTTGTTCAGCCTGGCCAACAGAGCGAACCCCTATCTCTACTAAAAATACAAAAAATTAACTGGGCATGGTATCACGCCTGTAGTCCCAGCTACTCAGGAGGCTGAGGCAGGAGAGTCACTTGAACCCAGGAGACAGGTTGTGGTGAGCTGAGATCGTGCCACTGCATTCCAGCCTGGGCAACAGAGCGGGACTCTGTCTCAAAAAAAAAAAAAAGAACGAAAGAGGCAAATAATTTGGATTGGAAAAGAATAGGAGGTACCTCTTCCAGTTTCTGGAAACACAAGACCAAAGTTCATTTGAATAAAAATTTGGGCAACAGAGCCTCAATTCTTCCTTGGGTATAATGAAGCTGTGAGCCAGGCATGGGGGCTTATACCCATAATCCCAGCAAGAGGGCTGCTGAGCCCAGGAGTTAGAGACCAAGCTAAGCAATGTGGCAAGGCCCCATCTCTACCAAAAAAAAAAAATTAGCTGGGCAGGGTGGTAAGTACCTGTAGTCCCAGCCTAGCTACTTGGGAGGCTAAGGCAGGAGAATTGCTGAAATTCAGGAGTTCGAGGTTGCAGTGAGCTACCATCATGCCACCGCATACCAGCCTGGGCTACAGAGCAAGACTCTGTCTCAAAAAAAAAAAAAAAAAAAAAAGAGAAATCCAAGATGGCCAAACTCCCATTCACAAATGCTACAAAGAGAATAAAATACCTAGGAATACAACTAACAAAGAATGTAATGGACCTCTTCAAAGAGAACTACAAACCACTGCTCAAGGAAATAAGAGAGGACGCAAACAGATGGAAAAACATTCCATGCTCATGGTTAGGAAGAATCAGTATCATGAAAATGGCCATACTGCCCAAAGTAATTTACAGATTCAACGCTATCCCCATCAAGCTACCGATGACCTTCTACACAGAACTGGAAAAAACCACCTTAAACTTCATATGGAACCAAAAGAGAGCCCGCATAGCCAAGACAATCCTAAGCAAAAAGAACAAAGCTGGAGGCATCATGCTACCTGACTTCAAACTATAATACAAGGCTACAGTAATCAAAACAGCATGGTACTGGCACCAAAACAGAGATATAGACCAATGGAACAGAATAGAGGCCTGGGAGGCAATGCCACACATCTACAACCATCTGATCTTTGACAAATCTGACAAAAAAAAGCAATGGGGAAAGGATTCCCAGTTTAATAAATGGTGTTGGGAAAACTGGCTAGCCATGTGCAGAAAGTAGAAATTGGACCCCTTCCTGACATCTTACACTAAAATTAACTCCAGATAGATTAAAGATTTAAACATAACGCCTAACACCATAAAAACCCTAGAAGAAAACCTAGGCAAAACCATTCAGGACACAGGCATAGGCAAGGACTTAATGACTAAAACACCAAAAGCATTGGCAACAAAAGCCAAATCAGACAAATGGGATCTAATTAAACTCCAGAGCTTCTGTACAGCAAAAGAAACAGTCATTAGAGTGAACTGACAACCAACAGAATGGGAAAAAATTTTTGCAATCTACCCATCTGACAAAGGGCTAATATCCAGAATCTACAAAGAACAAAACAGATTTACAAGAAAAAAATAAACCCATTCAAAAGCGGGCGAAGGATATGAACAGATACTTTTCAAAAGAAGATATATATGAGGCCAACAAACATGAAAAAATGCTCATCACCACTGGTCACTGGACAAATGCAAATCAAAACCACATTGAGATACCATCTCATGCCAGTTAGAATGGCGATCATTAAAAAGTCTGGAGACAACAGATTCTGGAGAGGATGTGGAGAAACAGGAACACTTTTACACTGTTGTTAGTTCAACCATTGTGGAAGATGGTGTGGCAATTCCTCAAGGACCTAGAAACAGAAATTCCATTTGACCCAGCAATCCAATCATTGGGTATATACCCAAAGGATTATAAATCGTTCTATTATAAAGACACATGCATACACATATGTTCACTGCAGCACTGTTTACAATAGTAAAGACCTCGAACCAACCCAAATGCCCATCGATGATAAACTGGACAAGGAAAATATGGCATATATACACCATGGAATACTATGCAGCCATAAAAAGCAATGAGTTTGTATCCTTTATAGGGATATGGATGAATCTGGAAACCATCATTCTCAGCAAGCTGACACAAGAACAGAAAATCGAATGCCACATGTTCTCACTCATAGGCAGGTGTTGAACAATGAGAACACATGGACACAGGGAGGGGAGCATCACACACTGGGGTCTGTTGGGCGGGGCTAAGGGAGGGACAGCGGTGGGTAGGGAAGCTGGGGAGGGATAACATGGAGAGAAATGCCTGATATAGGTGATGGGGGGATGGAGGCAGCAAACCACCTTGCCATGTATATACCTATGCAACAATCCTGCATGATCTACACATGTACCCCAGAACCTAAAGCACAATTTAAAAAAAATTTTTTTAAAAGCTAAAATCTGTCTACTGTCTCCAGAAAGTTTTATACAATTTAGGTAGCTGCTGTAAGCCATGCAAAAGATCCTAAGTGAAGCCAGATAAGATAAAGGAGGAATGCGGGGTGGGGTGGGATGCTCACACCTGAAATCCAGCACTTTGGGAGGCCAAGCCAGGTGGGTTGATCACCTGAGGTTAAGAGTTGGAGACCAGTCTGTCCAACATGGTGAAACCCGTCTCTACTAAAAATATAAAAATTAGCCAGGCATGGCAGGGAACACATGTAATCCCAGGTACTTATGAGGCTGAGGCAGGAGAATCGCTTCAACCTGGGAGGTGGAGGTTTCAGTGAGCCAAGATCACGCCATTGTACTCCAGCCTGGGCAACAAGAGAGAGAGTCCATCTCAAAACAAAAATAAATAAATAAATAAGAATATTTATTTATTTATATTCAACTAACTTTACAATTCTTTTTATCCACCCAGAAAGTGAACAGGTTTTCAGCATTTTCCGTTTAAGAAAAAAAATTTTTGAACCTTGATCTCAGTTTGGCCATTTTGCTGATTTTAAACATTCTGCAATGCCTTGTTCCATTTGTATTTCCAGAAAGTTCCATGAGTCTGATATGCACCAGAATAGAAAACCATTGCTACAAATTGATAACATAACATAAAATCAGAGGAGTTCAGAGTTTATTCAGTCTTGAAATTGGGGAAGCCCCCCAGCAACTTAGAGCACAGCTGTTTTTTTTTTTTTTTTTTTTTTTTTTTTTTTTTTTCCGCTTTTGCTTTTTTTTGAGATGGAGTCTTGCTCTATCACCCGGCTTGAGTGCAGTGGTGCGATCTCAGCTTACTGCAACCTCTATCTCCTGGGTTCAAGCGATTATCCTGTCTCAGCCTCCCAAACAGCTGGGACTACAGGTGCAAGCCACCATACCCAGCTAATTTTTGTATTTTTTTGTAGAGACGGGGTTTCATCATGTTGGCCAGAATGGCGTTGATCTCTTGACCTCGTGATCCGCCCACCTCAGCCTCCCAAAGTGCTAGGATTACAAGCATTGTGTTTTATAAATATTTAGTTATGAATTTCAACATGTTTTTCAGGATATAAAGAAAATGGCTGAAGTTTTAATTTACCAGTTCTTTTTGTTTTGTTTTTGAGACAGAGTCTCGCTCTGTTGCCTAGGCTGGAGTGCAGTGGTGCAATCTTGGCTCACTGCAGCCTCTACCTCCCAGGATCAAGCAATTCTCCTGCCTCAGCCTCCCAAGTAGCTGGGACTACAGAAGCACACCACCATGCCTGGCTAATTTTTGTATTTTTAGTAGAGACAGGGTTTCACCATGTCAGCCAGGTTAATCTTGAACTCCTGACCTCAGGTGATCTGCCCGCCTCAGCCTCCCAAAGTGTTAGGGTTACAAGCATGAGCCACTGCACCTGGCCTTCAATTTATCAGTTCTAAAGCCCCTTGATATTCAGATGGTACTGGCATGTTTTTGTGAGAGACTGAGGTCAGCTTTACATATATATATGACATACATATATATATGTCACATATATGACCTGACAAAGAATGAGTTAGGTGGCCAGGTGCGGTGGCTTACACCTGTAATCCCAGCACTTTGGGAGGCCGAGGTCAGCTTTACATATATATATGACATACATATATATGCCATGTATATGGCCTGACAAAGAATGAGTTAGCTGGCCAGGCAAGGTGGCTTACACCTGTAATCTCAGCACTTTGGGAGGCCGAGGCGGGTGGATCACAAGGTCAGGAGAGCTCAAGACCAGCTTGACCAACATGGTGAAACCCTGTCTCTACTAAAAATACAAAAAATTAGTTGGGTGTGTTGGTACGCGCCTGTAGTCCCAGCTCCTCCGGAGGCTGAGGCAGGAGAATCACTTGAGCCAGGGAGGCAGAGGTTGCAGTGAGCCGAGATCTTGCCATTGCACTCCAGCCTAGGTGACAGAGCGAGACTCCGTCCGGAAAAAAAAAAAAAGAAGCTAGCTTTCTAATACTTCTCCAACCTTGCCTCCTATACCTCTCCCCTGTTCCCATTTAACCATCTGAAACCCCCTTGTGCCCAGAAAAGGAGTATTTTCACAGCCTGTGTGTGTGTGTGCATCCACTGATATCCTCCTTCTCAACCTTCCACCAGGCAGTTCCTATATCCCTCCCTTAGAATCCTATACATTTATAAGTGAAAACACCCTAGGCACATTGTAACTGGTTCATTGTCTGTCTAGAGAATAGATCATGAATTCCTGAAAGACAGGCATTTTGTCAGACTCATTTCTAAATCTCCAGCATCTAGCACAGTGCACAGCACATGGCCGATTAAAATTTACTAACTGGATGTATAAATTGTCCTACCCAAACTTCAGCCTGAAGATAGTCTCGCAACAGCAGTATAGAATCAAAGCAATGTTCACCTCACCTAAGCCCCTCTTTTTCCAGAGCAAGTTTACCCACCCAATTCAAGTTTAAAAGGAGAGCTCCACTTAAAACCCCAAGTATCATGATGTTCCTTCTGAAGTTTATACGCTTAACCATTTAGCATTAAACTAATTACGGAGGCTGGGTATGGTGGCTCATGCCTGTAACCCAGCACTTTAAGAGGCTGAGGCAGGAGGATCACTTGAGCCTAGGAGTTCAAGGCCTGTCTGGACAACATAGTGAGACCCCATCTCTTTTTTAAAAAAATAAGATAATAAAATAAACCAAGTAAGGACTGAGGGAGAGAGAGAAAAAACACTTCATACTTTAAAAAGCAAAAACAATGGAGACATCTTAACCAAGTAAAAAGATACTTGGTATGCTCTTTATAGCACAAGAGCTGTGAGCCCCAAATAAGAAATGATGTTAACACTAAAAACAAACAAAAAAACCCTCCATTTTAACATTTTTGTTTCTTTTGAAAGTATTTAGCATGTAGAGTTGCTATGCCACTGAGAAAGTGGATGATTCTTATTCCTCCAAATACATAAATCTTGCACTCTAGAAGAGAGGAGAAATCTACCAGAGGAGAGAAATTGTTTTCCCATTCCCAAATGTGCTAATTAATTATCTATAAATATTAATATTCTCTACAGCCAAAAGGTACCACCTAACAAACTCTGCTATCTCGGCTGCCCTCTGCTCTGATGCAAGGTTGTAAAGAGGCAGATCAGGTTTTTCTATCATTTACATGCCAGCAACCCAGACGGGCACTTCCAACCATACCTAAGGCACCCTGTTAAAAGCAAAAATCAGCCTGTTAAGAAACCAAAAGCCAAAGAGTTACCCTGCTGAATTATTTTGTACAAGAATTATCTGCTATATTTTCAAATAACCAAAACTATACCACTAATCTTCAGTCTGTCATTTTACACTATAACCCATTCATTCTTTTTTTAATACAGAATTATGTGAGTGAACCCCATTCATCCATTTTTTTTTCCTTTTTTTCCCCAAGTATGCCCTACATATTTGTACCCATTCATTCTTAAGATCTGATAACGCTCTGTAGAACGAAGCGTTGTAATAAGATTTCAACACAAAGGACAGGTTTGCATTCTAGCTTCAGAACTTAAACCTGGTCAGATGCAGTGGCTCACACATGCAATCTTGGGATGCCAAGGCAGGGAGAACTGCTTGAACCCAGGAGTTCAAGACGAGTTTGAGCAACATAGTGAGACCCTGTCTCTACAAAAAAAAATTTTTTTTTTAGACAGATTCTCACTCTGTCGCCCAAGCTAGAGTGCAGTGGAATGATCTTGGCTCACTACAACCTCCACCTCCTGGGTTCAAGCAATGCTCCTGTCTCAGCCTCCTAAGTAGCTGGGACTACAGGCATATGCCACCACATCCAGCTATTGTTTTGCATTTTTAGTGGGGACAGGGTTTCACTGTATTAGCCAGGATGGTCTCGGATCTCCTGACCTCATGATCCACCCACCTCAGCCTCCCAAAGTGCTGGCATTATAGGCGTGAGCCACTGGGCCCAGCCAAAAAATTTTTTTAATTTGCCAGGCACAGTGGTGTGCACCAGTAGTGCTAACTACTTGGGAGGTTGAGGTAGGAGGATGGTTTAAGCCAGGGAGCTAAGCTTGAGCTGTGATCACACCACTGCAGTACAGCCTGGGTGACAGAGCAAGACTCTGTCTCAAAAAAAGAGAACTTAAACTTCTCTGAGCCTCAGTACTCACAAATTCAATGAGGGTAGTACCACTTACCACAAATTACCTGAGGGCAAGACTTAATGACCCTATTTACAGAAGTGTTGAGACAGTAAAATGTTAGGGATATCATAGTTTTGTGGACGGTTTGCTGGTTTTTGAAAATTATATATCTTTAAAATATTGCAGTTTCACATTTTTTTCACAGCTGCTATTTTCCCACGTATACGCTGTTCAAGCACTTGTTTTTGAGATGGAGTTTTGCTCTTGTTGCCCAGGCTGGAGTGCAGTGGTACGATCTCTGCTGACTCCAACCTCCACCTCCCAGACTCAAGTGATTCTCCTGCCTCAGCTTCCCAAGTAACTGGGATTACAGGAGCTCACCACCATGTCTGGCTAACTTCTGTATTTTTAGTAGAGACGGGGTTTCACCATGTGGCCAGGCTGGTTTTGAACTCCTGACTTCAGGTGATCTGCCCACCTCCGCCTCCCAAAGTGCTAGGATTATAGGCATGAGCCACCATGCCCGGCCTCAAACATTTTTGTTAGTTACAATTTTTGAGTCCCACTATGTGCAAGTATTATGCCAACCATTTTAAATGCATCATCACATATCCTCTTCACAAGAACCCTATTACTATCCCATTTTATAGCTGAGGAGACTGAGATTCAGAGAATTGTATCCAAGGTCACACAGCTGGAAGTGGTCAAGCCAGAATCTGACTCATCTAAATTTGACAACTGAGGAAAAGTAAAAGTGTGAATTAATAAAATGTTTGTTTTACATTTTTTTAAATAAATTCCACTATTCCATTATTTAATTATGGATCTTTAGCAATATAACAATCCCCCCAGCTTTCCTCCTGTGGAAAGATCATGTTGCCTGTGTGCTTAGTGCTGCTCCTGCCAGATAGATGATAAGCTCCTATAGGCAAGAGCACTCTTATCCCCCATCCCAGTGCTGACTAGAGTGGACAGCTGCTGAAATAACGAACACAGCAAAGAGGCTGCAGGCCACACCAGTATTTAGCCATACCACTGTGTCAATCCACCTCCTGTGGCACTTCTCCAAACCCCTTCCTCCTTCTAGCTAGGTAACCAGAGTTAACCTTTAGGAGTGGCCTCTCACAGATGTGAAGTCCTTGTGGGACTTCACTCCCAACTCTGTCCGCCACTTCCAACTTGGTCATAGGATAGGATGCATGATCCAAGCTGGGCAAATCAGTATTCTTAAGCGTGGTAACTTGCTTGCAACAAGCATAGAACAAGCATGGTAACTTATTCCAAAAAGGGAGTATGACCCAACCCAAGCCAGTCCTTCTCTGGAATATTGCAAACAGAGGTTACAGAATAGCTCACTCTTTAATTTGTATCGGGAACTGCTTTAGGCACTGGGGAGCCAATGAGGGATCTACCACAAGGGAGTAAGAGGGCCATATATGCATCTTGGAAAGATATTCTAATAATGGTATCACCAATAGAATAAGACACGCAGTGGGAAGACCAGTAATGGGCCTACTATAATAGTCCTGACAAAAAATGAAGAACAGTTGAACCGAGACAATGGTAACAGGAACGAGAAAAGGGAACACATTAGGAAACATTTGGGGATTGCGTTCTGTATCACTGGAAATATTGTCCTAAAACAGAGAAACCGCCTCCTTAATGCTCTTGCATAGATGACTACTGTGAACACTTTATTCATATGATAAGTACTTACTGAGTACCTAGAAACCAATAAGAATGAAGTGGTTATAAGCATAGATTCTGAACCAGGCTGCCTGGGTTCAAATCCAGTGTCAACTCACTTACTAGCAGTGTGACCTTGAATAAGTTATTTAACCTCTGTGGCTCACTTTCCTCATCTACAAAACCAGGATAATAATAGCACCTACCTCATAGGGTTGCTGTTGTGCAGAAAAGGAAACCCTTGAACTGGCTGATAAAAGACAAGCAGCAGTTCAGCAGAGAAACAAGGGGGGAGGACAGCATTCGGGGCAGAAGGGAAGGCATATGGAAAGGAAAAGAAATGTGAAAAAGTGAGCTTGGCTCATGACCATTGCCCTCTCCAGACCCACATTCCCAATGTTGGCTAAATACTAGCTGGAACTCCAACTCCACAAGTTGGACTTGAAATTCAGTAGGTCCAGAATACAACCAATAAACTTCACAGTTCCTGTTCCTCCAGGCTCCCCATGTCAGGGGCAATGCCATGGCCATCTCCAACCAAACAGTTTTAATTACTCCCTCATTTACTCCTAAACACACAGGCTGTAACAGTAGGTTAAGGGTGGAATGATCAATCCAGTGTAAGCCATGCCTCACAGAAAGAGAAAGAGTGGTGGGGATTGTGGATCCAGTCAGAGATGACACAGAGCACTACTTACTCAGGAGCAGAAACTTCAGCTGTAGGAACAACAGCTATCAAAGCCTAAAAGGAATATTCTCTGTCATAAAGACCAGCTTTGCTTCAGGCTTTCCCAGAGCTAGGGAAATACCTCCTCCTACCCATCCCCACTCCCTTCCAGCTACTGCTATTTTGCCTATTAATTCTGTATTTTCCAATCAAAAGTCTTACTGATAATCCAACTTCCCAAGAATTTTAAAGTAGGCCAGTTCCCTGGTTTTAAGAGATATGAGTTCTAGGATCAACAGAAAAGATTACCTGACCGATTACAGTTATCACACTAGATACTAGGTGTTTAGCATACATTATTGTTAATTTTTACTATACCCTTGAAAGACAGTCAAGAACTCCCTTTTAAGAATAAAAACAGGGTCGGGCATGGTGGCTCACGTCTGTAATCCCAGCACTTTGAGTCTGGAGTTTGAGACCAGCCTGGCCAACATGGTGTAATCCTGTCTCTTCTAAAAATACAAAAACTAGCCAGGTGTGGTGGTGCGCACCCATAGTCCCAGCTACCTGGGAGGCAGAGGCAGGAGAATCACATGAACCTGGTAGGGGAGGTTGCAGTGAGCCGAGACTACACCACTGCACTCCAGCCTGGGCGAAAGAAAAAGACGATATCTCAAAAAAAAAAAAAAAAAAAAAAAAAAAAAAAAAGAATGAAAACAGGGTCAGGCGCGGTGGCTCACACCTGTAATCCTAGCACTTTTGGAGGCCAAGGCTGGTAGATCACCTGAGGTCAGGAGTTTGAGACCGGCCTGGCCAACATGGTAAAACCATGTCTCTACTAAAAATACAGAAATTAGCTGGGCATGGTGGCACGTGCCTGTAGTCCCAGCTACTCAGGAGGGTGAGGCAGGAGAATCACTTGAACCTGGGAGGTGGAGGTTGCAGTGATCCGAGATGGCAGCACTGCACTCCAGCCTGGGCGACAGACCAAGACTCTGTATCATAAAAACACAAAAACAAAAAACAACATGGAGTTTCCCAGCATCCAGCCTGGCTCTGCCTCAGACCAGTTCTTCACATTGCTTGCATGGGGTATAAATATGATGGTGTTCCTCCCCTTTATAAAGCTGTTTAATGTGTCCCCGGCCTGTAGTTTGTGTCCCAAACTTCCATGGTCACAGAACCATTTTAAATTGATGGAATACCAGCTGGCACTCACAATGTCTACTGAATTGAATCTACATGTTTGGATTAGAGCAGAGAGAAGAAGAAAAATGGCCTCAGTAACTGATGCCCCCAAAAAATTACATTCTAATAAAAGAAAAGGCAGATTAGCAAAATTAAGCCATTTTCATTTTCCTAAGAACAAAATTTCACATATTCTGTAATTAAAACACAAGACGCATGTCACAGACTAGTAATCAAATGGAAATAAGTCAGGCTAGTTAGTATATCTGAATCATGCAATAATATGCAGATCTCAAGTCAAAAGTGTTCAGGATATCCCAGGATTTTTTTTTTTTTTTTTTTTTTTTTTTAAATTTGAGACGAGGTCTTGTTCTGTTGCCCAGGCTGGAGTGCAGTGATGCAATCATAACACTGACTGGATGTGGGGCCATTGCATCAGTATTGTTTAAAAGCTCCCAAGGCTGAAAACTACTGTCACAGGGAGAGGAACGAACTGAGTGAAGGTTACAAGGATAGAAGCCAGTCTTCTCTGAATACACCTTGTTTTATAAATTTGGCTTTGGAATCACAAATATTTTAAACAATTATGAAATTAAATTAGAAAAAGCAATCCCTAAAGCATAAAGCAAACTTACTGTATGCTGAATTGGAAAGAGAATCACACAAAGGACTATTTTAAGTGACTTTTTTTTAAAATATAGAGAGACAAGGTCTCACCATGTTGTCCAGGCTGGTCTTGAACTCCTGGGCTCAAGCAATCCGCTCGCCTCAGCCTCTTGAAGCGCTGGGATTACAGGTGTAAGCCACCATGCCTGGCCCTTAAAGTGACTTTAAATTTTTTTTTTTTTTTTTAAAGACGGGGTTTCACCATGTTGGTCAGGTTGGTCTTGAACTCCCAACCTCAGGTGATCTGCCCGCCTTGGCCTCCAAAGTGCTTGGATTACGGGCGTCAGCCACCACGCCCGGCCTTCAAGTGACTTTAACTGGAAATCCTGATAGGGTATATTCTAAACATAAGAACTCAAGAAAATCTGTAGTTTTTTCAGAAATCGTACTTATTACTGGTGTCTGAAGTGGGGGGGAAGGGCGCTGATTTACAGACTGAGCCCTCAACCTATGAGATGTGTTGCTATCTCTAGGTAGACAAAGTCAGAAATAATTGTGAGAATACCCAGCTCATGCCTGCAGCTTGGTGTGTGGAGGAAAAACGTACACATTTGGTCACAGAAGTCTTCTATATTGATGACTGCTGTAGTAGTGTGACAGGAGAACAAAAACACAGCTGGAGAGTTTTTTCTAATCACAAGTTAAAACTAAAAATATAACAAGACTTGAACATCTTTCAGCCTGAGGAACAGGAAAAAAAAAAAAAAATATATATATATATATATATATATATATATTTTCCGAGACGGAGTTTTACTCTTGGTGCCCAGGCTAGAGTGCAATGATGCGGTCTCGGCTCACTGCAACCTCTGCCTCTTCTGTTCAAGCGATTCTCCTGCTTCAGCTTCCCAAGTAGTTGGGATTACAGGGGCCCACCACCACACCCAGCTAATTTTTTTGTATTTTTAGTAGAGACAGGGTTTCACCATGTTGGCTAGTCTGGAACTCATGGCCCCAGGTGATCCACCCGCCTCGGCCTCCCAAAGTGCTGGGATTACAGGCATGAGCCACTGCACCCAGCCAAAAATATATATATGTTTTTAATTAACTGGGTATGGTGGCGCATGCCTGTGGTTCCAGCTACTGGGGAGGCCAAGGTGGGAGGACTGCTTGAGTCTGGGAGGTCAAGGCTGCAGCGAGCCATAATCACACCACTGCACTCCAGCCTGGGCGACAGAGCAAGACCCTGTCGATAAAAAAAATAAATAAATAAAAATATTCTACCAGAAATCAAGGACACTATAAAAGTCTACTAGGACCATAGCAAAAGGAATCAGGAGGAAACTTGAAGACTACAAAAAGACAGGATAATATGAACATCAAATAAGAACAAGGGCTGGGGCCAGGCATTGTGGCTCATGCCTGTAATCCCAGCACTTTGGGAGGCTGAGGCAGGTGGATCACTTCAGTCAGGAGTTCAGGTGATCCACCCGCCTCGGCCTCCCAGTGTGCTGGGATGACAGGTGTGAGCCACCACACCCGGACTCTTCTTTCTTTTTTTAAAGAAATTAGGTCTCTCTCTGTTTCCCAGGCTAGACTATAGCAGCTACACACAGGTGTGATCATGGCCCACAACAGCCTCAAACTCCTGCGCTCAAGCAGTTTTCTTGCTTCAGCCTCAGAGTAGCTGGGACTACAGACACACAACTCTTCTTTAGACTTTTTAACTCTTATAATAACATTTACCTTAATACACAAAGGCACTGTACAGATAACACAAAAATATTGTGTTTGATGGGAACAGTGGCTCATACTTATAATCCAAGTACTTTGGGAGGCCGAGGCAGGAGAATTGCTTAAGCCCAAAAGTTGAAGACCAGCCAAGGCAACATGGTGAGACTCCGTCTCTATAAAAAATAGAAAAAAAACTAGACAAGTATGGTGGCCAGCGACTCTGGTCCTGGCTACTCCAGAGGCTGAGGTGGGAAGATCTTGCTTAAATCCAAAAAGTTGAGACTGCGATGAGCTATAATTACACCTGGGAGACAGGTGAGACCCTGCCTCCAAAAAAAAAAGAAAAGAAAAGAAAAAGAAAAATTTATTTATAACCTTATCCTTTAAGCTTTTTTTCTTTTTTTAAAACCGGATGCAGTGGTTCATGCCCATAATCCCAGCACTTTGTTTTTTCTTGTTGTTTGTTTTCGTTTGTTTGTTTTGAGACAGAGTCGCTCTGTCACTCAGGCTGGAGTGCAGTAGCACGATCTCGGCTCACTGCAACCTCTGCTTTCTGGGTTCAAGCAATTCTCCTGCTTCAGCCTCCCGAGTAGCTGGGACTACAGACACATACTATCACACCTGGCTGATTTTTTGTATTTTTTTGTAGAGACGGGGTTTCACCATGTTTGCCAGGCTGGTCTTAAAAGTCCTGACCACAAGTGATCCACCACCTTGGCCTCCCAAAGTGCTGGAATTACATGCGTGAGCCACCGCCCCTAGCTCAAGTGAGGCAGGTGGATCACTTAAGCCCAACAGTTTGAGACCAGCCTGGGCAACAGAGCAAGATCTCATCTCTATTAAATAATAAAAAAATAAAAATTAACTGGGCATGGTGGCAGGTGCCTGTAATCTCAGCTAATTGGGAGGCTGAGGCAAAGAATTGCTTGAGCTAGGGAGGCAGAGGTTGCAGTGAGCTGAAATCATGCCACTGCACTCCAGCCTGGGCGACTGAGCAAGATTCCATCAAATTAATTAATTAAAAATGGGCCGGGCACAGTGGCTCAAACTTGTATTCCCAGCACTTTGGAAGGTGGAGGCAGGTGGATCACAAGGTCAGGAGTTCAAGACCAGCCTGACCAACATGGTGAAACCCTGTCTCTACTAAAAATACAAAAATTAGCCAGCATGGTGGCATGTGCCTGTAATCCCAGCTCCTCGGGAGGCTGAGGCAGGAGAATCACTTGAACCAGGAGGCGGAGGTTGCAGTGAGCCAAGACTGTGCCACTCACTGCACTGCAGCCTGCGTGACAGGGCGAGACTCCATCTCAAAATAAATAAAAAAATTAAAAAATAAAAAATAAAAATAAAAATGAAGGTTGGGTGTGGTGGCTCATGCCTGTAATCCCAGCATTTTGGGAGGCCCAGGTGGGCAGATCACCTGAGGTCAGGAGTTTGAGGCCACCCTGGCCAACATGGTGAAACCCTGTCTCTACTAAAACTACAAAAAGTAGCCAGGCATGGTGGCATGGACCTGTAGTCCCAGCTACTTGGGAGGCTGAGGCAGGAGAATCGCTTGAACCTGGGAGGCAGAGGTTGCAGTGAGCTGAGCTCATGCCGCTGCACACCAACCTGGGCAACAGAGTGAGACTCCATCTCAAAAATAAATAAATAAGCAATATATATGGCCAGGCACGGTGACTCAGGTCTGTAATCCCAGCGCTTTGGGAGGCCGAGGTGGGCGGATCACAGGGTCAAGAGATCAAGACCATCCTAGCCAACATGGTGGAACCCGTCTCTACTAAAATACAAAAATTAGCTGGGCGTGGTGGTGCGGGCCTGTAGTTCCAGCTACTCGGGAGGCTGAGGCAGGAGAATTGTTTGAACGCAGGAGGCGGAGGTTGCAGTAAGCCGAGATCATGCCACTGTACTCTATCCTGGTGCCTAGCAACAGAGCTAGACTCTGTCTCAAAACAACAACAACAACAACAACAAAAAAAAATATACACACACACACACACACACACACACACACACACACACACACACACACATATATATATTTTACATATATATATATATTTTTTTTTTTTTTACATTTTAAGCTTTTTTATTAAAAACTAAGACACAAACACACATATTAGACTAGTCCTATATAGAGTCAGGACAGCCTAGACCTACACAGGGACTGGATCATCAATATCATTGTCTGAAAAAAATATTTTTTCTCTACATCTTGTCCCACTGGAAGCTCTTTAGGGACAAAACCACACATGCAGCTGTGAGCTTTCCTCTCCTTCTGGAATAACAGTTGAAGGACTTGCCTGAGGCTGTTTTACAATTAACTTTTTTTTAGTAAGTAGAAGGTTTACACTCTTTTTTTTTTTTTTTTTTTTTTTTTGGGGTTGCCTCGCTCTGTCGCCCAGGCTGGAGTGCAATGGCGCGATCTCTGCACACTGCAACCTCTGCCTCCCAGGTTCAAATGATTCTCCTGCCTCAGGCTCCCGAGTAGCTGGGATTACAGGCACATGCCACACCACACCAGGCTAATTTTCAGCATGTTGGTCAGGCTGGTCTCGAACTCCTGACTATGATCCGCCCGTCTCGACTTCCCAAAGTGCTGGGATTACAGACGTGAGCCACCGTGCACCAATAACATAGTTATTATCATTATGAAATTTTACGTACTACAGCAGTCCCCAACGTTTTTGGCACCAGGGACCGGTTTCATGGAAGGCAATTTTTCAATGAAAATTGGAGAAGGGTTGGGGATAGTTTCAGGATGATTCAAGTGCATTACATTTATTGTTCACTTTATTTCTGTTATTACTACATTGTAATATATAAGGAAATAATTATACAACTCACCATTATGTAGAATCAGTGGGAGCCCTGGGCTTGTTTCCCTTCAACTAGACAGTCCCATCTGGGGGTGATGGGACACACTGACAGGTCAGGCATTTGGTTCTCATAAGGAGTGCACAACCAAATCCCTGGCATGTGCAGTTCACAACAGGGTTCGTGTTCTTATGAGAATCTAATGCACCACTGATCTGACAGGAGATGGAGCTCAGGACGTAATGTAAGCAAGGGGAATAGCTATAAATACAGATGAAGCTTCACTTGTTTGACCGCTGCTCACCTTCTGCCGTACAGCCCAGTTCCTAGCAGACCATAGACCATTATTGGTCCATGGCCTGGGGTTTGGGGACCCTGGATGTACTATACATAATTTTATGTGCTATACTTTTATACAACTGGCAGCAGAGGTTTGTTTACACCAGTGTCATCACAAACAACATCATTATGTCACTAACTGAAAGGAATTTTTTAGCTCTATTATACTCTTAGGGGATTGCCATTTTATAATATAATCCCTCATTATCAAAACATCATTATGCAGTGCAAGACTGTATAACACTGCAAACTGAACAATAACTCACCAGCCACTGGTTTATCCAAAATATCTTGTTTTTTTTTTTTTGTTTTGTTTGTTTTGAGACGGAGTTTCACTCTTGTTACCCAGGCTGGAGTGCAATGGCGCGATCTCGGCTCACCGCAACCTCCGCCTCCTGGGTTCAGGCAATTCTCCTGCCTCAACCTCCTGAGTTGAGTAGCTGAGATTACAGGCACGCGCCACCATGCCCAGCTAATGTTTTGTATTTTTAGTAGAGACGGGGTTTCACCATGTTGACCAGGATGGTCTCGATCTCTTGACCTCGTGATCCACCCGCCTCTGCCTCCCAAAGTGCTGGGATTACAGGCTTGAGCCACCGCACCCGGCCGTCTTTTTTTTTTTTTTTTTTTTTTTTTTTTAAGAGATAGAGTCTTGCTCTCATCCAGCCTAAAGTGCAATGGCCTGATCACGGCTCACCGCAGCCTTGACCTCCTGGGCTCAAGTGATCCTGCCACCTCAGCCCCCCTAGTAGCTACAACTACAGGTGTGCATCACCACGACTTGGCTATTTTTTGCAGAAATGGGGTCTTGCTATGTTGCCCAGGTTTGTCTGGGCCTCAAGCAATCAAGTTGCCCAGAGCTGCGTCTCACTGTGTTGCCCAGGCTGGAGTGCAGTGGCTCAATCTTGGCTCACTGCAACCTCTGCCTCCTGGGTTCAAGAAATTCTCATGCCTCTGCCTCCCAAGTAGCTGGGATTATGGGTGTGTACCACTATGCCCGGCTATTTTTTGTATTTTTAGTAGAGACTGGTTTCACCATGCTGGCCAGGCTGGTCTTGAACTCCTGACATCATGTGATCCACCTGTCTCGGTCTCCCAAAGTGCTGAGATTATGGTTGTGAGCCACTGCACCCAGCTCCAAAAAATCTTTATCTGAATTTCTACATCGTTAGCAACTGTCTTTGCACACAATATCTTGTGGTCATCACATCTTAAAACTGCTGACAAATTCGGCCAGGGACGGTGGCTCATGCCTATAATCCCAGCACTTTGGGAGGCCGAGACAGGTGGATCACCTAAGGTCAGGAGTTTGAGACCAGCCTGATCAACATGGTGAAAACCTGTTTCTACTAAAAATACAAAAAATAGCTGGGCGTGGTGGCTGGCATCTATAATCCCAGCTACTCAGGAGGTTGAGGCAGGAGAACTGCTTGAACCTAGGAGGCAGAGGTTGCAGTGAGCTAATGTGGTGCCGTCGTACCCCAACCTGGGCAACAAAAGTGAAACTCTGTCTCAAGGGCCGGGCGCGGTGGCTCAAGCCTGTAATCCCAGCACTTTGGGAGGCCGAGGCGGGTGGATCACGAGGTCAAGAGATCGAGACCATCCTGGTCAACATGGTGAAACCCCGTCTCTACTAAAAATACAAAAAAATTAGCTGGGCATGGTGGCGCGTGCCTGTAATCCCAGCTACTCAGGAGGCTGAGGCAGGAGAATTGCCTGAACCCAGGAGGCGGAGGTTGCGGTGAGCCGAGATCGCGCCGTTGCACTCCAGCCTGGGTAACAAGAGCGAAACTCCGTCCCAAAGAAAAAGAAAAAAAAAAAAAAAAAAAAAAGAAACTCTGTCTCTAAAAAAAAAAAAAAAAAAACCCTGCTGACAAATTTCCAGGCAGTTATCTGGGCTTGGAACGAGAAAAACTCAAGCCATTTGTTTTCAGATCTAAAATTCATTTAAATGGCACCTCAAATGCAAAAGAAATAAGCTAAAAGTTTTAGTTACCAGCCTCTGAACACTCATATTTTTTTCTTTTAATTCCAAAGAACCATATACTAAATTTTACACCAAATAGGAAAAATTACACAACAAAAACTTAGTGAATATACAATATATGAGAACAGTCCTAGCAAGACACATGCTTTAAGAGACACAAAACAGCTGTCCCAACACCTACAATTGTTCCTGAAAGTATACCATCTAAATTATTACAAAAAGTTTTGTTTTTTTTTTTTTTTTTTGGCCAGGCACAGTGGCTCACACCGGTAATCCCAGCACTTTGGGAGGCTGAGGTGGGCAGATCATGAGGTCAAGAGTTCGAGACCAGCCTAGCCAGCATGGTGAAACCCCATCTCTACTAAAAAAAAATACAAAAAATTAGCCAGGCATGGTGGCACATGGCTGTAATCCCAGCTACTCAAGAGGCTGAGGCAGGAGAATTGCTTGAAGAACCCAGGAGGCGGATGTTGTAGTGAGCCGAGATTGCACCACTGCACTCCAGCCTGGGTGATAAGAGCAAGGAGCAAGATTTCATCTCAAAAAAAAAAAATGTTTCTTCCAGCCTGGCATGGTAGCTCACACCTATAATCCCAGCACTTTGGGAGGCCAAGGAGGGTGGATCACCTGAGGTCAGGAGTTCAAGACCAGCCTGGTCAACATGGCAAAAGCCCATCTCTACTAAAAATGCAAAAACTAGCCAGGCATGATGGCATGTGCCTGTGATCCCAGCTACCTGGGAGGCTGAGGCAGGAGAACTGCTGGAACCCAGGAGGCAGAGGTTGTAATGAGCCGAGATCGTGCCACTGCACTCCAGCCTGGGCAACAAGCAAGACTCCATCTCAAAAAAAAAAAAAAAAAAAACAGAAAGAAAATTGTTTATTCCACCCAGCCCCACTCTCATAGCCACTTTACAAAAGGGCAAAACAGTCAAAAGGTTACAGCCATCAAGCAGTAAAAGCTCAGAAAGAGAGGAAAAATAGGCTGCATACATTTTTAACTACACAGCTGGAGGGAAGGGTCCATACAGAGCAGCAATCCCACATTCTCACATCCCTTCATACCTCTTCAGTGTGAACCAAGCAAAGGCGGAGAGTAGCTCTACTGTGAGATAGGGGCATAAATGAGACTGAATTTCAGGTATCTGACACCTGAAACACAGCAACGAGGAAAAAAAAAACAACAACAAAGAAAAAAAGAGGACCGGGCATGGTGGCTCATACCTGTAATCCTAGCACTTTGGGAGGCCAAGGTGGGCAGATTACCTGATGTCAGGAATTCAAGACCAGCCTGATCAACACGGTAAAATCCCATCTCTACTAAAAATACAAAAAAAAAAAAAAAAAGAAAAATAGCCAAGTGTGGTGGCGCATGCCTGTAGTCCCAGCTACTCAGGAGGCTGAGACAAGAGAATTGCCTGAAATCTGAAGACGGAGGTTGCAGTGAGTAGGGATCATGCTACTGCACTTCTGTCTGAATGACAGAGGGGACTCCGTCTCAAAAAAAAAAAAAAAGAAAAGAAAAAGAAAAAAAAGAGATAAATTGTACTTCGTAAAAATTTTAAGAACTTTTTTTTGTGGGGAGCTCCGCCTGTCACCGGGCTGAAGTGCAGTGGTGAGATCTCTGCTCACTGCAACTTCCGCCTTCTGGGTTCAAGCGATTCTCTTGCTTCAGCCTCCCAAGTAACTAGGACCACAGGCCCACGCCACCACGCCCAGCTAATTTTTGTATTTTTAGTAGAGATGGGGTTTCACCATGTTGGCCAGGATGGTCTTGATCTCTTGACCTCATGATCTGTCCACCTCCCAAAGTGCTGAGATTACAGGCGTGCCACCACACCCAGCCAGAAAACTTTTATGCTTTAAGAATGTGAAAAGGGCTGGGCGTGGCGGCTCACACCTGTAATCCAAGCACTTTGGAGGCCAAGGCAGGCAGATCACCTGAGGTCGGGAGTTCAAGACCAGCTTGACCAACACGGTGAAACCCCATCTTTTTAAAAAATAAAAATAAACATAAATAAAAAATTTAAAAAATTAAAAAAAAAAAAACAATGTGAAAAGGGCCGGGTGGGGTGGCTCACGCCTGTAATCCCAGCACTTGGGAGGCCGAGGTGGGTGGATCGCCTGAGGTCAGGAGTTTGAAACCACCCTGACGAACAAGATGAAACCCCGTCTCTTAAATAAAAATAAAAAAAATTAAAAAAAAAGAAGGCTAGGCACAGCAGTTTACTCCTGTAATCCCAGCACTTTGGGAGCTGAGGCAGATGGATCGCTTGAGCCCAGGGGTTCAAGACCAGCCTGGGAAACATAACAAAACTCCACCTTTACAAAAACTAGCCAGGCGTCATGGTGCATGCCTGTAATCCCAATTACTTGGGAGGATGAGGCGGAAGGATTACTTGAGCCCAAGGGGTCAAGGCTGCAGTAAGCCACAATCATTGCTGCACTCTAGCCTGGGCAACAGAGCAAGAACCTATCTCAAGAAAAAAAAAAAAGAGGGTAAAAAGACAATTCACAAAATGGGAGGAAATATTTGCAAATCACATATCAGATAAGGAACTAGTTTCCAGACAAGAACTCATAACAACAAAAAGACAAATAACCTAATAAAAAATAGACAAAGGACTTGAACAGACTTTTCTACAAAGAATATATACAAAGGGGGGCAGGGCACAGTAGCTCACAAATTCCTAGCACTTTGAGAGACTGAGGCAGGAGGATCACTCCTTTTTTTTTTTTTTTTGAGATTTTGTTCTGTCCCCCAGGCTGGAGTGCAGTGGCACAATCTCAGGTCACTGCAGCCTCCACTTCCTGGGTTCAAGCCATCTTCCCACCGCAGCCTCCTGAGTTGCTGGGATTACCAGTATGCGCCACCATGCCTGGCACACTTTTGTATTTTTAGGAGAGATGGGGTTTCACCATGTTGGCCAGGCTGGTCTCAAACTTCTGATCTCAAGTATCTGCCTGCCTTGGCCTCCCAAAGTGCTGGGATTATAGGCGTGGGCCACCAAGCCTGGCCTAGCTGATCACTTTTGAAGCCAGGAGTTTGAGACTAGCCTAGCCATCATGGTGAAACCTCTTCTCTACTAAAAAAAAAATGGCCGGGTATGGTGGCTCACGCCTGGAGGCTGAGGCAGGAGAATTACTTGAACCTGGAAGGCAGAGGCTGCAGTGAGCCAGATCATGCCACTGCACTGCAGCCTCAGTGACAGAGCAAGACTTGGTCTCAAAAAAGAAAAAATTCAAGGGACCCAAAATAACCAAAACAATTCTAAAAAAGAGTGAACTTGCAGAACTCATACTTCCTGATTTCAAACCTAATACAGAGCTATCTATAGTAATCAAGACAGTGTGATACTACCATACGGTCAGAAATATAAATCAATGGAATAGAACTAAGTCCAGAAACAGACTCACAGTTACAGCAAATCTATTTTCTTTTTTTCCCCCATGTTGCTGAGTCCATGCATAACAATCAATTTTCAACAAGAACACCAAGACAATTAAGTGAGGAAATAATAGTCTCTTCAACAAGTGGTGCTGAAACAACTGGATATTTATATGTAAAAGAATAAAGTACTTCATACCATATGTATATATAGGAATAAACTCAAAGTATACCAAAGACTTAAATGTAAAAGATAAAGCTATAAACTTAAAGAAGAAAAACAGACCTTTTATGACCTTGGATTTGGCAATGATTTCCTAAATATGACACCTATAGCATAAACAAGAAAAGAAAAAAGACACATTGGATTTCATCAGAATTAAAAATGTTTGTGCTTCAAAGGACATCAAAAAAGTGAAAAGGCTAGACACAGTGGCTCATGCCTACAATCCCAACACTTTGGGAAATCAATGCAGGAGGACTACTTGAGGCTAGGAGTTTATGACCAGTCCTGGCAACACAGTGAGACCCAATCTCTACCAAAAAAAAAAATTTTTTTTTTAAGTTAGCCAGAGGCCAGGCACGATGGCTCATGTCTGTAATCCCAGCACTCTGGGAGACAAGGTAGTCAGATCACCTGAGCTTAGGAGTTCAAGACCAGTCTGGGCAATATGGTGAAACCACATCTCTACAAAAAATACAAAAATTAGCCAGGCATGGTGTATGCCTGTAGTCTCAGCCACTTGGGAGACTAAAGTGAGAGGATCACCTGAGCCTACAAGGGTGAGACTGCAGTGAGCTGTGATTGCACCACCCTACTCCAACCTGGGTGAGAGACTCTGTCTCAAAAATAATAGTAATAAAAATAAAAATTAGCCAGGTATGGTAGCACATGCCTACTATCCCAGCTACTTAGGAGGCTGAGGTGAGAAGATGAGCACAGGAGTTCAAGACTGTAATGACCTATGATTGTGCCAATATACTCTGACCTGGGCAAGAGGGTGACAATCCTATCTTAATAAAAAAAAAAAAAAAAGAAGAAGAAGAAATGCAAATGACAAACATATGGAAAGATGCTCACTCAACATCATTAGTCATTAGAGAAATGCAAATCAAAACCACAATGAGGTACTACTCCACACCAATAGTTTGGCTATAATAATTTTAGAAGACAGGTAAGTTTTGATAGGGATGTAGAGGAATTAGAACAGTCAAAACTTTGCTGGTTGGAATGTAAAATGGTTCAGCCACTTGGAAAACAGGCTGGCAATTCCTCAAAAGGTTAAACAGCAATTCTACCATATGACCCAGCAATTCTACTCCTATGTGAAATGAAAACATAGGTCCACATAGAACTTGTACACACAAATGTTCATGGCAGCACTATTCATAATAGTCAAAGAGTGGAAACAATCTACACGTCCATCAACTGATGAATAGATAAACAAATGGTATATCCAGGAATGAATGGTATTTCCAGACAATGGAATAGTATTTGGCAATTAAAAAAATGAAGTTTAGAACAAGTGGAAAAAGGGGAAAAAAAAAAAGAAGAAGTACTGATATATGATTATAACATGGATGAACCTTGTGAACATCATGCTAAGTGCCAGCGGCAAAAGACCACATATTATATGATTCCATTTATATGAAATGTCCAGAACAGGCAAACAGTAGAGACAAAAGTAGATTAGAAGTTGTCTAAGGATGGCCGGGCGCGGTGGCTCACGCCTGTAATCCCAGCACTTTGGGAGGCCGAGGCGGGTGGATCACGAAGTCAAGAGATCAAGACCATCCTGGTCAACATGGTGAAACCCCGTCTCTACTGAAAATACAAAAAATCAGCTGGGCCTGGTGGCGCGTGCCTATAATCCCTAGAGCTACTCAGGAGGCTGAAGCAGGAGAATTGCCTGAACCCAGGAGGCGGAGGTTGCAGTGAGCCGAGATCGCGCCATTGCACTCCAGCCTGGGTAACAAGAGCAAAACTCCGTCTCAAAAAAAAGAAGTTGCCTAAGGATGAGGGAAATGAGGGTGGTGGTAGGGTGATGACTAAAGTATATGGGGGCTAGGTACAGTGGCTTACACCTGTAATCTCAGCACTTTAGGAGGCCAAGGCAGACAGATCTCTGGCTGTTGAATCAGTTAATACATGTACCTTATTTTATTTATCTATTTTAATGATGAACAGATAGATGTTTTAAAAAGATGACATTCTTGGTGGGGTGCGATGGCTCATGACTGTCATCCCAGCACTTTGGGAGGCCCAGGTGGGCAGATCACCTGAGGTCAGGAGTTCAAGACCAGCCTGGCCAACATAGTGAAACCCTGTCTCTCCGAAAAAATACAAAAATTAGCCAGGCACAGTAGCACATGCCTGTAATCCCAGCTACTCAGGAGGCTGAGGCAGAGAACTGCTTGAACCCAGGAGGTGGAGGGTGCAGTGAGCCAAGACTACACCACTGCATTCCAGCCAGAGCAATGGAGAGAGATTCCATCTAAAAAATAAAGAAAAATACAATGTATAGGACTTCTTTTTGGGATGAGGAAAAATGTTCTAAAATTTGTTATGGTTGAGGCCGGGTAGGTGGCTCACACCTGTAATCCCAGCACTTTGGAAGGCCAAGGCGGATGGATCACCTGAGGTCAGGAGTTCGAGACTAGCCTGACCAACATGGTGAAACCCCATCTCTACTAAAAATACAAAACCTAGCCAGGCATGGTGGCATGCACCTGTAATCCCAGCTACTAAAGAAGCTGAAGCAGGAGAATTGCTTGAACCTAGGAGGTGGAGGTTGCAGTAAGTAGGGATCACACCACTGCACTCCAGCCTGGGTGACAGAGTGAAAAAGAAAAAAAAAAGGGTAGAGAATATTCCACTGTATGTACCATATTTTGTTTATCCATTTATTGATGGATACCTGGTTTATTTTTAGCTTTTTTTTTTTTGAGACAGAGTTTCACTCATGTAGCCCAGACTAGAGTGCAATGGCCTGATCTTGGCTTACTGCAACCTCCGCCTCCTGGGTTCAAAGAATTCTCCTGACTCAGCCTCCCAAGTAGCTGGGATTACAGGCACCCACCATCACGTCAAGCTAATTTTTTTTTTCTCTTTTTAGTAGAGACAGGATTTCACCATGTTAGGCTGGTCTCAAACTCCTGACCTCAGGTGATCTACCCACCTCGGCCTCCCAAAGTGCTGGGATTACAGGCATGTGCCATGTTTTCACCTTTTGACTACTGTAAATAATGGAATATAAGTATCCGTTTAACTCCCTGCTTTAAATTATTGTGGGTATATACCTAGGAGTGAAATTGTTCTACCTATGATAATTTTATGTTTAACTACTTTTTGAGGAACCACCGAGGTGTTTTCCACAGCAGCTGGAGCAATTTATATTCCCATGAGAAATGCACAAGGGTTCCAACCTCTCTATGTCCTGGTTATTTTGTTTATAAAATCAGCCATCCTAACAGGTATGAAGTGGTATCTCATTGTATGCAATGTATTTTTCATCTATTATTTGTAAATAGAAATCCACCTTGTAGTGATTTCTGTAATTACTACAAGGCTAGTGATTTTGCCACTTGACACACCAAAAATACTTAAATACCAATAAAATAGAGTACAACGATTTTAAATCAACTCAATTTTGAATATCAAAGATGACAAAGAATGAATACAAAAACCTGTAAATTGTTTTACTCATTTGAGGCTAATTTCTAAAATCCTAAAGTGTTGTGTAAATAAAAATTGTCTCAAAGCAGGTTACTGCTTTGTGATTTAGAGAGATGACAGTGAAACAAACCTAGAATTCACTCCTGAAATAAAGCTTTTAAAAACACATTTATCCCTAGGAGATTGTTGTCACTGTCCTCATTTTGAAGATAAGAAAATCTGAGATCAAATAGGTTTGACAAGTTGTCCAAGACCACAAAGCAAACTCAGTGGCAGAGTTTAGAAAGTAATTTCTGATTTCCCAAAAACCTATGATGTAATGGGCAATAAATCAAGGGAAATCCAGAAGCACAACTGTTACTCTTTTAGCCTGAATACCATTAGGGAGATTGTCCAGTGCACCTAAGCTTGTAACCTCCCACAGCAATGACTGTTAATTAACTCCTTGTCAGCCAGCTATAACTTGAATACTGGGCCAGACCAGATATAACTCAGAACTAGTTTTGTGTGTGTGATCTAATAACACTAAGATTCTAACTTAGCCTCTTAAATGGTGTCATTGTTTTGTTAAATTTTAGTTGTTCAAAAGTAGGCTAATTCTACTCTTAAACTGACAAAGTCTATGTTGAAGAAACCAAGGAAACTGTAATTGTTTCTTAACACCCTTGCTTAGATCAGATGTAGAAAGTGTTATTTTGGCCAGGAGCAGTAGCTCTTGCCTGTAATCCCAGCACTTTGGGAGGCCAAGCACTTTGTAGTGGTACATGCCTATAGTCCCCACTACTTGATAGGCCTAAGTGGGAGAATACCTTGAGCTTAGGGGGTTGGGGCTGCAGTGAGCCCTGATTGTGCCACTACACTCCAGCCCTGGTGACAGAGCAAGATTCTGTCTTTAAAAAAAAAATAGGTGTGATGATCTTGGATCATCAATTTTGTCAAGGGAGGGACACTCTCCAACTTGTTTCCTACTCAGTCCTGACTGCATACTCTTGGAGATTTACTGACCATTACTAAATGATAAATCTTGACACTGAGCCCTGATTGCACCACTACGCTGCAATCTGGGTAACAGAGCGAGATACTTTTTATTTATTTTTTTTTTTTGAGATCTTGTCTTAAAAAAAAAGTGTGATGATCTTGGATCACCAACTTTGTGAGGAGAGGGACAGTCTCCAACTTGTTTCCTGCTCAGTTCTTATTGCATACTCTTGAAGAAGGTTTACTATTACTAAATGATAAATCTTGACACAGCAAGCAGAGCCAATGAAGCTGCTCTCCTGACCTCACAGTCTCAGCTGGGATCCTTTTCTTTAAAGCTACAACCCAGAGTAAACAAGAAGATAGTTATTGGGTTTTTCCTTTTTTTTTTTTTTTTTTTTTTTGATACAGAGCCTTGCTCTGTCGCCCAGGCTGGAGTGCAATGGCGTGATCTCGTCTCACTGCAACCTCCACCTTCCGGGTTCAAGCGACTCTCCCTGCCTCAGCCTCCTCAGCAGCTAGGATTACAGGCGCCCACCACCACGCCCAGCTAATTTTTGTATTTTTAGTAGAGACAGGGTTTCGCCATGTTAGTCAGGCTGGTCTCAAACTCCTGACCTCAGGTAATCCACCGGCCTCGGCCTCCCAAAGTGCTGGGATTACAGGAGTAAGCCACCACACCTGGCCAGGTTTTTCCTTTTTTAAAATGGAGTAGGGTGTCTATTTTGCCCAGGCTGGTCTCCAACTCTTGGACTCAAGGGATATCTCCTCCCTAGCCTTCAGAGTAGCTGGGACTACAGGGCCCAGCCAGCAAGATAATTATTTACTCTCACCAAATTTGATTCAATCATTTTGGCCAAATTTTTTAAAATAGGAATTTCCCAGGTACCATGTTTTAAGAAATACATACTCAAGTAAGCAGAGGTGAAATGACCTGAGAGATTTGCTTTAATGCACCTTGGCAAAGAAAGAAAAAAAGGTATAGATGAAACTTTGTGACAAATACAACTGTTAAATGTAGGTGATGGCATATAGGGATTTATCTCACCTTTCCTCTTTTGTCTATGTTTAAAAGTTTTCACAGTAACTTTTCAAAAAAATGAATTATTTCCAAACAAACTTACTGTCCTATCAATTAAACACGAGTCACTGGATGTGAATGCTCTTGTCTTCGAAGCCAAACCTGGTGAAGGGTCTCAAGCCAAGACGAGGGATCATCTGGCGGGGCCGGCAACGCGCACGTTTCCTTCAAGACTAAATCTGACTCAGTACGTTCCAGGGCTCGCAGGACCGCGAAGCTCAGTTTGGAAGTGGCGCACGCGGGCTCACGCCGGTGTCTCAGGGAAACGCTAGAAGCTCCCAGTCCCAGCCCGCGGTCGGCTGGCCCCCAGCGCGACAACCGGCCCCCCGCCACCTATCTAGACCTCTGGAGATCTCCTGCACCATTCCCCAGGGCCCCGCCCACAGCCTACCTTCCAAGTCCTCGTCCTCCTCCGACTCGCTGTCCCCGTTGGCGTCGGCGACGTGGTCCGGGCCGGGTTCTGGCGTGGTGTGGCCCGGGCTCTGGCGTGGGGTGGCGGTGGGCAGGACTGAGGCATGGGAGCGGGCCTCGCGCAGGCGGGTGAAGTAGTCCACTGCGAATTCGACGAGGTCAGGCGGCTGCTGTCGCAGCACCTCCACAGTGTAGCCCTGCAGCAGCTCCGTGAGCCCCGGCGGGATCTGGATGTGGCTCATGCCGGCGGCGGCCGAGGGGACGGACGGGTTGGGCCGCCTGCGGCCACTGTCTCCGCACTCACTCACGTCGGCCTTTCGTTCCCCGCCCGCGAGGTCTCTTCGTGCGCGGCCCAGGCTCGGCCTTCCTCGCGTCGCGCCGCTCTTTGGCCGGTTCTGCGTTTCCGGGCGGCGCAACCCTACGCTACCACAGCCGGCCTGGCACCGCCGCCGCTGTCACTGGGCAGCCGCTGCCGCCGCGGGGACCGACGGGCAGGCGAGCTGGACGAGCGGGGCGGGCACCCAAGCTGTGTGACGCACGCGGCCGCGGGCGTGCGCGTCCCCGCCTAGCACCGGCCCTCAGTGCGCTTGCGCCACTAGGCGGCCCGCCCCTCGGACTGTCGGGGGGTCAAGGCATAGAGGGTTCCAGCTGCCAGCTCCCGGCGGGAATCCAGGGAATTAAGTAATGAATGGTGTACCCATGAAGGGGACCGATTAGTGCCTCTCGCCTGGTCCTGAAGACCTTTAAATTATTCTTTCAATAGATGCCAAGAGCCTCCTGTTTGCTGGCAGTTAGCAATAGAGACACAGCGAGACGCAGAAACATATGAGCACCTCAGTGTGGTTCTGCTGTGATGAAGGGCAAGAGAGGGCTCACTTTCGGGGGTGACATTCAAGCTGGCCCCGAGGCCTGAGCAGGATCCGACCAGGGGAAGATCTGAAGAAAAACCATCTGAACATACAACAAGAGCAAAGGCCTGGTGGAGTCAGGACCACCGTCGCTGCCAGGTGGAATGGTGAAATAACTCGAGTCTGGCAGGTCTCTGAGATGTCAAATGGGGAAGTTCTTGTAGGAAGTAGGCGTTTCAGGGAGATCATAATTTGAGAGCCACTGGCATAAAAATAAATTTGAAAGAGTTCACTCAGCCAAATGTGTACAGTGAGAATGGGAAGTAAGGCCAGAAGCAGGAAAGACCTCTGTGCCTGTTCCTCCTGGAGCATTCTCACCAGGGTCCACAGGTCTAGGTCTGCCCACTCCTTTCCCCACACTCTACACTGGACCCTAGGCCAACACTGCTTGATGAAGTTGAACAGACCACAAAGTGTTGTTATCCTTTGCTCCTGGGGAGATGGTATAGGTGAACTGCAGAGGCCAGGCTACTTCTCAAATTGCTCTCCTCCTCCTTCCAAAGTGGAAGGGAATTAAAGAAGATGGACACCTTCCTGGGATATCAGACCACAGCCTACGTGCTAACCAAAGGCCCGCTGGGCACAGGGCAGAGTCCCCCCTTCTCCTTTCCAGGCCCAGGCAAGAAGACAGTAGCTGTAGGTTTGGGAACCTGAAGGCATTTGGGATGCTTAAACTCCACCTGGTAATTACCCAGTATTAATTAAAATCCTCCCTAGCACCTCCCATACAGGCTTGGCACACACCCAGGAGCTCAATGCTGCTGGAAGCTGAGCAATTGGAATCAAGGAGCACCTCATCCCCACTGATGTAGAGGTCAGCCCAGGCTCTAGGCTAAGCAGTCCTGTGATTATAAACAGCAGTGTCTCCGTGGACAAGTTTCTTGACCCGAGAAGAATCTTGGATCATCAACTTTGTGAGGGGAGAGGCAGTCTCCAACTTTTTTCCTGCTCAGTCCTTATTGCATACTTTTAGAAAAAGTCTACTGGCTAAATGGTAAATCTTGATACAGCAAGCAGAGCCAATGAAACTGCTCTCCTGACCTCGTAGTCTCAGCTGGGACCCCCTGCCTTAAAACTGTATCTCAGAATATGAAGACCCGATTAAGGACAAGCAATGTGGAGCTGGAGGGGTAGTGTCCCTCACCTCTTCTCTGCTCTTGGGTAGATTGATCCAAGTCTTACAGGGATCAGCCTTGACACAATATCCAGAAAACCTAGGTGTGACTTCCATGGTACTGCCACACCTGGGGATCTGCCCCTTTTCAAGCAATCCGTTAGCCAACCTTTTGGAAAGGCAAATTCACAACTCTGTTCTCTAGTTTGCCCATATTGTCAGGTTTTATATGTTGTTCTTGTTATTTTGAGTCAGAGTCTTGCTCTGTCTCCCAGGCTGATGCAGTGGCATGATGTCAGCTCACTACAACCTCTGCCTCCAGTGTTCAAGCAATTCTCCTGCCTCAGCCTCCCAAGTAGCTGGGATTACAGGCACATGCCACCACGTCCAGCTAATTTTTGTATTTTTAGTAGAGATGGGGTTTCACCATGTTGGCCAGGCTGGTCTCAAACTCCTGACCTCATGATCAGTGCATCTCGGCCTCCCAAAGTGCTGGGATTACAGGCGTGAGCCACCAGGCCTGCTGGTTTTATGTTTTATATGTTTTAAAGGGAGATTGGCACCTGTACAGTTAAGACTTCGACCTCAATTACAAAATAGAGGAGAGAGGCCGGGTGCCGTGGCTCATGCCTGTAATCCCAGCACTTTGGGAGGCCAAGACAGGCAGATCACAAGGTCAAGAGTTTGAGACCAGTCTGGCCAAAATGGTGAAAACCCATCTCTACTGAAAATACAAAAATTGGCTGGATGTGGTGGGCACCTGTAATCCCAACTACTCAGGAGGTTAAAGCAGGAGAATCGGTGGAACCTGGGAGGCGGAGGCTGCAGTGAGCCGAGATCTCACCACTGCACACCAGCCTGGGTGACAGAGTGAGACTCCATCTCAAACAAAACAAAACAAAACAAAGTAGAGAAGAGAAAGGCCACTCCCAGGGCTGACAGCAGAGTTGAGTATGGGTGAGTTTTCCAAGTTGCTCCAAGGAACTCCTACTGGCCTTGCCTGAAGCAGGCCAGTCAACCTGACTTGTTCTCAGATGCCCCACAGCTCATCCAACCACCAAAGCAAAGAGGATTCAAAAGGCATTCTGCCAGGATCTCACGTTTTTATTGTTTTTGGTCACTTTTTTCTTTTTTTTTTTGAGACAGAGTCTTACTCTGTCACCCAGGCTGGAGTGCAGTAGTGCGATCTCGGCTCACTGCAACCTTCAACCTCTACCTCCCGAGTTCAAGTGATTCTCATGTCTCAGCCTCCCGAGTAGCTGGGAATACAAGTGCATGCCACCATGCCCGGGTAACTTTTTGTATTTTTTAGTAGAGACGGGGCTTCACCATGTTGGCCAGGCTGGTCTCAAACTCTTGACATCAGGTGATCTGCCTGCCTCAGCCTCCCAAAGTGCTGGGATTACAGGTGTGAGCCACTACGCCCAGTGCTGTCACCCAGGCTGGAGTGTAGTGGTGTGATCTCAGCTCACTGCAACCTCTGCCTCCTGGTTCAGTTGATTCTCCTGCCTCAGCCTCCCAAGTAGCTGGGACTACAGGTACCCACCACCATGCTGAGGTAATTTTTTTTTTTTTTTTTTTTTTTAGTAGAGACGGGGTTTCACCATGTTGGCCATGAACATGGTGAACTCCTGACCTTGTTACCCACCCAAGTATGAGCTACCACACCTGACCTTTTATCTTTTTTGAGACCAATTTTTGCTCTGTCACCCAGGCTCCAGTGCACTGGTGTGATCTCAGCTCATTCTAACCTCTGCCTCCCGGATTCAAGCAATTCTGCCTTAGCCTCCCGAGTATCTGGGACTACAGGTGCCCACCACCAAGCCCACCTAATTTTTTTTTGAGACAGTTTGCCATTGTTGCCCAGGCTAGAGGGCAACAATGGCACAATCTCGGCTCACCACAACCTCTGCCTCCTGAGTTCAAGCGATTCTCCTGCCTCAGCCTCCCAAGTAGCTGGAATTACATTACAGGCATGCACCACCATGGGTATCTTTTTTTTTTTTTTTAGTAGAGATGGAGTTTCACCATATTGGCCAGGCTGGTCTCGAACTCCTGACCTCAGGTAATCTGCCTGCCTCAGCCTCCTAAAGTGCTGGGATTACAGGTGTGAGCCACTGTGCCTGGCCTTTTTTCTTTTTTCTTTTTTTTTTTTTTTGAGACAGAGTCTCGCTCTGTCACCTAGGCTGGAGTGCAGTGGCACTATCTCTGCTAACTGTAACCTCCGCCTCTTGGGTGCAAGTGATTCTCCTGCCTCAGCTTCCCTAGTAGCTGAGACTACAGGTGCACACCACCACACCTGGCTAATTTTTGTGTTTTTAGTAGAGACGGGGTTTCATCATGTTAGCCAAGTTGGTCTTGAACTCCTGAACTCAGGCGATCCACCCACCTCAGCCTCCCAAAGTGCTAGGATTATAGGCATGAGCCACTGTGCCCAGCCATCAGATCCCTATTAACTTCAGTAGGGACGGCACCAGGTTCGAGAGGCCAAAAGTGATCCAGTGCCAGCAAACAAGACATAGGGTTGATACAGAGCAGTTCAGGGGAGGAGAGCTAGATAGAACTGCCCCACCTGCAGAAAGCGTGCCGTACATATAGCATTTTCACTTAACACCCTTTCCTTAACAACTTTGATTTAACCCAAAACAAAAGGCCTCAATCCCCTGTACGGTCACAGGACAGGATGGGGGCTCAGATATTCCTCATGCATAAGGAATGAATCTTCAGGTTGTCGTCATTTGGAACTCCTAATATTGAGGTGCATCTGCCTTAATAACTTAAGCCTACCCTGAAAATGACCCTGTCATTTAGGCAGGGTCATTTTCAGGGTAGGCTTAAGTTATTGCTGTCAGGTGCAGCTACCATATACAGGTGCATCTGCCATATAGCCACAGAAAGCAGGAACCCTATAGCTGCTCCTCATGGGTCTCCATAGGCTAGCCTCAGAACAAGGATGGGCAGCCAGCCTCCAGGTTCAACCTGGAACTCTCCCCAGCACTTGGTCCCCAGAGCAGGGGTCCATCTCTCCCCTTCTGGCCAACTCTTCAGTAACAAGTAGAGCCCCCAGGGTCTTCATGAATGCCCAGTTGAACAGGCCAAAGAAGAGGGCCCTGTAACAGGAGAGGAACACCAGGAGCCTGAACCCGACATCTTCTACCCTTATCCTGCATTTATCCTGCCTGCATTCAAGCCTGTCCAGCTGCACCGCTGGAGGTTACCATGGCAACTAAACCCAGAGGCAGCTAATAACCGAGATACAGCTGCCAACAGCAAGTGATGGTGGAAAAGGCCAACAGCAGAGACCCTTAGAAGCAAGACAAGTGGCCAGGTGCGGTGGCTCATGCCTATAATCCCAGCAGTTTGGGAGGCCAAGGTGGGCAGATCATGAGGTCAAGAGATCGAGACCATCCTGGCCAACATGGTGAAACCTCATCTCTACTAAAAATATAAAAAATAGCTGGGCATGGTGGTACGTGCCTGTGGTCCTAGCTACTCGGGAGGCTGAGGCAGAAGAATTGCTTGAACCCAAGAGGCGGAGGTTGCAGTGAGCCGAGATTGCGCCACTGCACTCCAGCCTGGCAATAAAGCCAAGGCTCCATCTCAAAAAAAAAAAAAAAAAAAAAAAGCAGCAGCAAGAGAAGTACACAGGAGGAGGAGAGGAGGCCCCAGAACCCTGAGGATGCTATATTCCAATCTAATCCTACTCACAACTCAGCAGGCAGTCAACATCTTGCACAAACTGCCATATCACCAACCACAGGCACAGATGTGGACGCAATGGGGCCAATTCACAGAGATGTTTACAACAATGGATGCACAGTAGCACAGGTGGGACATATGTTGTTTAGCCCAAAAGCAATGGGTCTTGGTGTAAATGAACATGGGTAGGGTACTATTGCTATTTCCAATGAAACAATGAATTTTGTATGCTCTTGATAGGTTTATTATTCAAACGTTTCTCTCTTTCTGTCTCTCCAAGATGAAAGGAGGGGCCTAAACTTCCCTGAACTCCTCTGAAGGCCTGCTCTTGGCTCAGATCCTCCAGCTTAAATATCTTATGTCCTCTACATACTTGTGAGACTCATCTCCAGCAGAAACATCTCCCTCTTACTTGATCAAAGGACCACTTTTCTAAGCCATTCCAGTCCCCTACCAATCTCCTGGGATCTGCTGGTCACCTGACCACCTCTGCATGCCAGGCCCTCCCTGATTTAGTACTCTCAGCTCACTTAGTTCCTACCAGCAACAGTTTCTATGTTGCCTTGGAAGTGTTCATGAGCCTCTAGTTGGCAAAAGAGATTGAGGAAGTGGGCTATGTTTTCTCTGCCCTCACCCAAGCTGTTTTTTTAGCCTCTATCGTGGCTCTTCCAGTGAGGCCACTGCCTTTCATCCAGGAAATCTGATCCATTTTTTTTCTAATTAAAAAAAAAATTATATTTACTTAGAAGCATTCAGAATGTCAACAAAACAGCTGTAACTTTTTTTTTTCAATTACAGAGTGGTGTTCAGTTAACAGAACAACAATTATTTCATATAAGCTACATCAGAGGCAACTGAAAATGAAAAAACTACCATCCCCATATAGAACTAATTTGTGCTGTGCACCAACAAGAAACTGCTTTAAATTTCGGTGCCAATTTACAACCCCCATACTGTACCACAAAAGGTTAGTGGCTACTGAAAATATCACCAGGACAGGGCTTTCTAAAGACACATTTGGTAGTGTGTTAACTATACAAAAAAAAACACTGTACAGTTTGAAAACAAATCTTACACAGCCTTACATTTCAATTTTTCTTTAAAAGGAGTGAGTTGTGTACAGGGGGGTTAAATGCTTTATAGACAAAAAAACTGCAATAGAACCAACTTATTGGCCGGGCGCGGTGGCTCAAGCCTGTAATCCCAGCACTTTGGGAGGCCGAGGCGGGTGGATCACGAGGTCAAGAGATCGAGACCATCCTGGTCAACATGGTGAAACCCCGTCTCTACTAAAAATACAAAAAAAATTAGCTGGGCATGGTGGTGCGTGCCTGTAATCCCAGCTACTCAGGA